>NW_022163745.1:0-2674 GCF_008728515.1 Papio anubis | reverse complement strand
TAATTCCAGCACTTAGGGAGGCCGAGGTGGGCAGATCACCTGAGGTCGGGAGTTTGAGACCAGCCTGACCAATATGGAGAAATCCCATCTCTACTAAAAACACAAAATTAGCTGGGCATGGTGGTGCATGCCTGTAATCCCAGCTACTTGGGAGACTGAGGCAGGAGAATCTCTTGAACCCAGGAGGCGGAGGTTGCGGTGAGCTGAGATTGTGCCACTGCGCTCCAGCCTGGGTAACAAGAGTGAAACTCTGTCTAAAAAATAAAGAAAGAAATAAATAAAAAATAAAAAAGAAAGAAAGCTGGATAACTGTATGGAGAAGAATGAAACTAGACCTCTATCTCTCATTGTATACAAAAATCAAATAAAAATGTATTAAAGACAAAAATCTTCTAAGACCTGAAACATTGGGGAAATGCTCCAGGACATTCGTCTGGGCAAAGACTTTTTGTGTAAGACCTCAAAAGCACCAGCAACCAAAATAAAAATATGCAAATAGGATTACATCCTAAAATTTATTCACAGTAACGAAAACAATTATCAAAATAAACAGGCAACACATAGGCTGGGAGAAAATATTTGCAGACTACCCACCTGAAAAGGGATTCATAACCAGAATATATAAGAAACTCAAACAACTCAACAGCAAACCAAATAATCCAATTTTAAAATGGGCAAAAAATCTGAATAGACATTTCTCAAAAGAAAACATACAAATAGTCAACAGGTGTATGAAATAATGCTCGACATCACTGATCATCAGAGAAATGCAAATCAAAACTATGACAGCCAGGCGCAGTCACTCACGCCTGTAATCCCAGCACTTTGGGAGGCCCAGGTGGGTGGATCACCTGAGGTCAGGAGTTCAAGACCTGCCTGACCAACATGGTGAAACTTCGTCTCTACTAAAAATACAAAATTAACTGGGTGTGGTGGTGGGCGCCTATAATCCCAGCTACTTAGGAGGCTGAGGCAGGAGAATCACTTGAACCCGGGAGGCAGAGGTTGCAGTGAGCCAAAATCACACCATTCCACTCTAGCCTGGGCAACAAGAGCGGAAACTCCATCTCAACAACAATAAAAACAACAACAACAACATCAACAACAACAAAATAACATCCAACAAAAATAACAACAGCAACAAAACTACAATGAGGTATGATCTCATCCTAGTTAAAATGGCTTTTTATCAAAAAGACAGAGTAACAGATGCTGGTGAGATTGTGTAAAAAGGAAAACACCTGCACATTGTCGGTAGGAATGTAATTAATACAGCCAGTAGGAAAATAGTATGGAGGTTTCTCGGAAAATTAAAAATAGAACTACCATATAACACAGCAATTCTACTACTGGGTATGTATTTTAAAGAAAGAAAATCAACATATCAAAAAAAAACATCTGGGCCGGGCATGGTGGCTCACACTATCAGCACGTTGAGAGGCTGAAGTGGGTGGATTGTTTGAGCCCGGGAGTTCGAGATCAGCCTGGGCAACATGCCAAAACCCCATCTCTAAAACAATAAAATAATTAGCCGGGTGTGGTGGCATGTGCCTGTGGTCCCAACTACTCGAGGAGGTTGAGGTGGAAGAATTGCTTGAGTCCAAGAGGTCAAGGCTGCCGTGAGCCATGAGTGCACCACTGTACTCCAGCCTGAGTGACAGAGGGACCCTGTCCCAAAAAAGAAAAAAGAAATCTGCACTCCAATGTTCATTGTAGTACTATTCACAATAGCCAAGATATGAGATCAACCTAAGTAATCATCAAAAGATGAATGGATAAAGAAAACATGGTACATATACTCAATGGAATATTATCCAGCCACAAAAAAGAATGAAATCCTGTCTTTTGCAGCAACATGAATGAAACTGGAGGTCATTATGTTACGTGAAATAAGCCAAGCACAAAAAGACAAATATCACATGTTCTTACTCATATGTGGGAGTTAAAAAGGGATTTCATGAAGACAAGGAGTATGATTGGTGGTTACCAGAGGCTGCAAAGATTAGGGGGAAGGAGGAAAGAAAGAAATTGATTAATGAGTATAAATATGTGGTTTGATAGAAGAAATGAGACCTAGTGTTAGAAAGATGAGCAAGGTGAGGCCAGGCGCGGTGGCTCACACCTGTAATCCCAGCACTTTGGGTGGCCAAGGCAGTCAGATCACCTGAGGTCGGGAGTTCGAGACCAGCCTGGCCAACATGGAGAAACCGTGTCTCTACTAAAAATACAAAATTAGCCGGGCGTAGTGGCACATGCCTGTAATCCCAGTACTTGGGATACTGAGGCAGGAGAATCGCTTGAACCCGGAAGGTGGAGTTTGCAGTGAGCCGAGATGGTACCATTGCACTCCAGCCTGGGCAACAAAAGCGAAACTCTATCTCAAAAAAAAAAAAAAAAAAAAAAAAAAAAGAGAAAGATGAGCAGGGTGAATATAGCAATATAGCTTACAACAATCTATTATATATTTCAAGCTAGGCAGAAGAGAAGAATGTTAATGGTTCCAGTGCAAAGAAAAATATTTAGGGTGATGGATCTCCCAAGTATACCAATTTTATCTTTACAAATTATGTGAATGTGTTTAATTGTCACATGTACCCTGAAACTATGTACATCTATTACAGCAGCGTTAAAAAAAAACTTGAAATGGTAAGGTAGCATTTTAAACCCAATGTAG
>NW_022163744.1:0-2675 GCF_008728515.1 Papio anubis | reverse complement strand
AACTCTGTGAGATGATTTCACAGAACACAAAGGAGTTTCTCAGAAAGCTTCTTTCTCTTTGTTATCGGAGGATATTTGCTTTGGCCCTAGAGTGTTCAAACGGATCCGAAATATCTGATCTCAGATTCCACAGAAATAAGGCTATCAAACAGATCGACGAAATACAGCTGTAACACTGTGAGTGGAAGTCACACATCACAAAGCAGTTTCTCAGGAAGCTTTTTTCCAGTTTTTCTCTGAGAATATTTTCTTTTTAACCGTAGCCCTCTATGGCTTCCAAATATCACTTTGCAAATTCCACAAGAACAGGCTTAACGAACGTCTTTTTGAGGGGAAAGCTGTAACTCTGTGAGATGAATTAACAGAACACTAAGCAATTTCTCAGAAAGATTCTTACGAGTTTTCATCTGCGGATATTTCCTTTTTCAAAATAGAACTCCATGGACTTCAAAATATCACCTTGCAAATTCCACAACAACAGTCTTAGCGAAAGGCTTCCTGAGGGGAAAGCTGCAACTCTGTGAGATGATTTCACAGAACACAAAGGAGTTTCTCAGAAAGGTTCTTTCTCTTTGTTATCGGAGGATATTTCCTTTTGCCCTATAGTCTTCAAAGGGATCTGAAATATCCCTTCTCATATACCACAGAAATAAGGCTAGCAAACTGATTCACGAAATACAGCTGTAACTCTGTGAGTAGAAGTCACACATCACAAAGCACTTTCTCAGAAAGCTTCTTTCCAGTTTTTCTCTGAGGATATTTTGTTTTTCACCGTAGCCCTCTATGGGCTTCCAAATATCACTTTGCAAATTCCACAAGAACAGGCTTAGCGAACGGCTTCTTGAGGATTAAGCTGTAACTCTGTGAGATGAATTAACAGAACACTAGCCAGTGTCTGAGAAAGCTTCTTTCCAGTTTTCATCTGAGGATATTCGCTTTTTCACTGTAGTCCTCCATGGGCTTACAAGTATCACTTTGCAAATTCCACAAGAATGTCTTAGCGAAAGGCTTCTTAAGGGGAAAGCTGTAACTCTGTGAGATGATTTCACCGAACACAAAGTAGTTTCTCAGAAAGCTTCCTTCTCTTTGTTATGGGAGGATATTTCCGTTGGCCCTATAGTCTTCAAAGGGATCTGAAATATCAGTTTTCAGATTCCACAGTAATAAGGCTAGCAAACAGATGCACGAAATACAGCTGTAACTCTTTGAGTGGAAGTCACACATCACAAAGCAGTTTCTCCAAAAGCTTCTTTCCAGTTTTTCTCTGAGGATATTTTCTTATTCACCATAGCCCTGTAAGGGCTTCCAAATATCATTTTCCAAATTTCACAGGAACAGGCTTCGCGAACGGCTTCTTGAGGGGAAAGCTGTAACTCTGTGAGATGAATTAACAGAACATTAAGCAGTTTCTCAAAAAGGTTCTTTCCAGTTTTCATCTGAGGATATTTTGGTTTTCACAATAGCCCTCCATGGGCTTCCAAATATCACTTTGCAAATTCCACAAGAAGTGTCTTAGCGAAAGGCTTCTTGAGGGGAAAGGTGTAACTCTGTGAGATGATTTCACAGAACACAAAGGAGTTTCTCTGAAAGCTTCTTTCTCTTTGTTATCGGAGGATATATCCTTTGCCCCTATAATCTTCAAAGGTATCGGAAGTATCTGTACTCAGATTCCACAGAAATAAGGCTAGCAAACACCTAAACGAAATACAGCTGTAACTCTGTGAGCGGTTGTCACACATCACAAAGCAGTTTCTCAGAATGCTTCTTTCCTGTTTTTCTCTCAGGATATATTCTTTTTCACCGTAGCGCTCTATGAGCTTCTAAATATCACTTTACAAATTTCACAGGAACAGGCTTAGCGGACAGCTTCTTGAGGTGAAAGCTGTAACTCTGTGAGATGAATTAAGAGAACACTAAGCTGTTTCTCAGAAGGCTTCTTTCCGCTTTTCATCTGAGGATATTTCCTTTTTCACCATAGCCCTCCATGGGTTTCCATGTATCACTTTGCAAATTCCACAAGAACACTCTTAGCAAAAGGCTTCATGAGGGCAAAGCTGTTACTGTGTGAGATGATTTCACAGAACACAAAAGAGTTTCTCAGAAAGCTTCTTTCTCTTTGTTATCGGAGGATATTTCCTTTGGCCCTATAGTTTTCAAAGGGATCCGAATTATAAGTTCTCAGATTCCAGAGAAATAAGGCTAGCAAACAGATCCACAAAATACAGATGTAACTCTGTGAGTGGAAGTCACACATCACAAAGCAGTTTGTCAGAAAGCTTCCTTCCAGTTTTTCTCTGAGGATATTTTCTTTTACACCATAGAACTCTATGGGCTTCCAAATATCACTTTTCAAATTCCACAAGAACAGGCTTAGTGAACGGCTTCGAGAGGTGAAAGCTGTAACTCTGTTAGATGATTTCACAGAACACTACACAGTTTCTCAGAAAGCTTCTTTCTCTTTGTTATCGGAGGATAATTCCTTTAGCCTTGTATTCTTCAAAGGGGTCCGAAATATCAGTTCTCAGATTCCACAGAAATAAGGCTAGCAAACAGCTCCACGAAAAACAGCTGAAACTCTTTGAGGGGAAGTCACAAATCACAAAGCAGTTTTTCAGAAAGCTTCTATTCAGTTTTTCTCTGAGGATATTTTCTTTTTCACCATAGCCCTCTAAGGA
>NW_022163743.1:0-2678 GCF_008728515.1 Papio anubis | reverse complement strand
ACACACATTGTATTGGTTCTTTGTATTATGAAACCCAATTGTATGAAAAAATATATCAGAATTAGTGCCCTCTTCTGAAAAACACCGTTCCACCACGTGTTTTTTTAAGTAACAAGGAGAGAAGTTACCTCCATTGCTATTGCTATGACATGCTTTAGCATTTTTTGGTTTTGACTTGGTAAGCGATATACTTACATGCATCCTTATTCTTTGTCTATTAGTCCATAATTTTTCAACACTAGAAACAAATGGAACTGCAACATCTCAAAGTAAAATATTGAAAGCCACTTAGATTCTAAAATACCAATACAAGAAAAAGAGTAATGACAGTGATCATTTACTGACAATCACTTTATGATGAGAATAATTCTACCAAGTATTTTGAGAATCATTACATGATGACTCACAATAATAAGGCAGGAAAGATACAATTCTTATTCATTCAAATTAACAATTAAAAAAACTTGGAACAGATACAATTTTTTTAAAAAAAGGATCAGTAGATATCAGGTTAGGATTCAAACTAAGGCCATCCACTTTCATACTTTTAACCATGAATCCACTGATGTAATGTTAATTCCAACTCTTGGTCAGTGCCAACTTCTTGCGAGCTTTGCCTTGACATGTACCTGACCTTGTCAGATTTGTCTGCTATCTCTAGACTTTGATCTTATTTTGAAACTTGTACACCAGGTCCATTTTTTTTTTTTTATATTGGCTAATTCAATTTCTGTACCCTCAAATGATTTTTTTTAACCCTTTGGACTTATCTGATTTCAATTTCTAGGCTAAAAATACTTGTTCTCTCTTAAATTATCTCTTTACATCTTGAAATCTTATGCATGAAACAAATTCTAGCCCATAAACCAAAATCTCTATAACCACCATGAAATAAAATATTTTATTTTTCATCCGCTTTTATGTGGCACTCATTTTTAACATCTACACAAAACTTTCACATATTTGACTTTTCTGGTTCATTATATAAGTTGATGTCTATTTGATTTTCCATTAACTGTAAAAAGAAGGTGATGTAGTTATCAATCATTTATTATGATCAGTCTCTGAAGCCCTTGGACCAAAAACTCTTCTGGATTGAGTTTGTCATGCACCACAATGGAGCCAAGTACCTGCTGCCACCTACCCACAACCTCACCTGGTTGCAGTACTGCTCTATGGATGTGCTGGCCTGCACGGCAATTGTTACTCTCTTTGTCATAATATGTGGCTTGATTATCAACTGTTTGTTAAGGTAAGAAAGAAATAAAAGAGAGAAGATCTGTTTGAGATCTAAGACAGGCAGGCATGATACAGAAAATCATGCCATTTAATGCCGCCAGTATATAGCTAGGTATGGACAAAATTCTTTACTGCATTTTACAAAATCTGTGCCTTCTTGATTTGTTTGAAATTTTTAATCTTTGTTAAACATTAAGTAATGTACAATTTTAATTTCAGAAAACCTGTGGTAATTCACTTTTAATGCTTATCTATGTATATTTTTAAACTGAAAATAAAATGAGATTCACTAGAAACTCAGTCTATTTCATTGAGAGGGCCAGAAAGACTAGATATATTTTGCATTGTAAGAAATTTCTTCTTTTATATATATATTTATATAATATATAATAAATTCATATATTATGCCTTTACATGTTATATAAAATAAATATATTTATATATTATATTTTTATTGTTTTATTTCAACTTTTATTTCAAGTTCAGAAATACATGTGCAGGATGTGCATGTTTATTACATAGGTAAAAAATCCTCTTCTATATAAACAAATACAATTATATGGAATATATGTCTGCATGTCAGAAAAAAAAAATGAAACACTAAGCAACATCCTTGTCAAAAATTGCAAGACAAATTTTATTTTGACTAGTGAAGTAGGGGATAGAGACTGCAATATGAACTGAATTCAACCCCAACTAAGACAAAGGTTAACTGAGACTTTTAAAGAAAATCTGTTTGTGAATAAAATGGGAATATGAGGAAATAAAAATAAGGAAACCAAAAAGAGAGCAGTTGGCTATATGGATATAGAGAATTACATAAAGATTAAGTGTACATGATTGATTATTAGACAAGATGAGTTAGACAGGGTAATTTTGCAATTTGGCAGGATCACATTTTATTGAGCAAAGCCTCAGCATGAAGGCTAGGGTCACCTTTCAGGACAAATCCATGACATAGCACACGTATAAGCTTGACTAAACTTAGCCAACTCTCTTAGCATGGTGTTTAGCAAGTTCTTTGTGTTAAATGGGTGTTTCCAATTCATATCCTTCATGAAATGCCATATATTTTCTTATGAAAATTTTCTTTATTTTAAAACTCCAGATAGTCATAACTGGTTTCCTATGTAAAACTATGCAACCTGGTAAAATGTTTGGTCAGAAAGACTGAAGATATTTTCCACATGAGACCTTGACTAACTTGAGTTACTATTTTTGCTTTAGTAATGACAATTTGCAATTGGGTAGTAATACATAAAAGAAAAGAAAAGGCTAGTTCCCTTTAGTCAGGAATTATCGATATGGTCTAGCAGGTTTAGTCCAGTCCCTCTAGATTATAATGTTACACGATTTCTCTCCTGCAATAAGATCTCACATTTCTTGTCCTTTCCTTGTCAAGTATGATATCTCCACCTACTTTAATGCCTGGAATACTG
>NW_022163742.1:0-2679 GCF_008728515.1 Papio anubis | reverse complement strand
AGAGCCAGGCTTTGAACCAAGGCTTTATTCTAGAGCCCAAGTTCTCTCTCTCTTTTTTTTTTTTTTTTGAGACGGAGTCTCCCGGGCTAGTATGCAATGGCGTGATCTCAGCTCACTGCAACCTTTGCCTCCTGGGTTCAAGCGATTCTCCTACCTCAGCCTCCCAAGAAGCTGGGACTACAGGCGTGTGCCACTATGCCCAGCTAATTTTTGTGTTTTTAGTAGAGACGGAGTTTCACCATGTTGGTTGTGCAGGATGATCTCAATCTCTTGACCCCGTGATCCGCCAGCCTCAGCCTCCCAAAGTACTGGGATTACAGGTGTGAGCCACCGCTCCTGGCTGAGCCCAAGTTCTTAACCACTGTTTTGTATTCCTTTCATAGACTTAATGCACATGTGAGTGAATTCGCCTAAATAAACTCACTAATTTAGATGTTTTCACAAATTGGGTTCTCTGAAACAGACACGAAGAATGAGTCTCAAATGCAAGATGTTTTTTAGAGATCAATACTTGTGAAAGGAAGTGGGGGATGAAGCATAATTGAACAGAGAAGTCAAACTGCAGTGGAGGCATGACAAAGCCCTGCTTAACTCTCTTGTATCCAGAAGCCCCAAAGGAAACTGGATGAAAATTGATGGGTTTTTCAGTGGGTGGTACTTGACTTCAACAGCTAGTAGGGTCTCTATAGATGAAAAAGTGTTATTGTAGTAGATAAGATGTACGTCCTCTTTTATAAATTGAGATTAAGAGATTTTGTGGTTTTAGTATCAGAGAAGCCTGTATTTCCCTTTCGCCAGTGAAACACTCTTTCTACTGTATTGTTCCTGAGGCAAGGAGGCTGCTTTCTTTAAGCTCTTAATTTCTAAAGTGAAAGTTAATCTTAGTACTTCTTAATTTTGTTTTCAATATATTTAATTCCTGAATAGGATTATGTAGGTGATATCTCATATGCTTGATTTAAAAAACAAAATTTACACTTCAGCTAGAAAGACTAGAAAACATCAAAGGGTGCCTACAACTTTTCATTTTATCTTTGTTAAAAAAAATCTTCTGGATCAGCCTATTTTTCCACAAACTGTTCAGTCTGGCTAGCATGCCCTTAATCTAGTGGATGAGGCTGCCCTTTTTCTCTCTTTCCCTATCCTCTGCCAAAGATGTAGCTACACAGACAGATGAATCATAAATATGATTGCTAACACCCTTAAGGAAACATATTTGTTTATATCTAACTTCTTACTGAACATCTCATTGAGCCAGGAAATGCTCATAGAATTTCTTCTGTTATCTTGTTGCCCACTTTCTCAGCTAGCTACATAATTTTCAGATTCTATTAGATAACAGAGACATCACTCTTTTTTGAAAGGCTAGGAAGAGTTTTATATTCTCATTAGGAGATGATTTTCGCCATGGAGAAATATGAAATCTGTTGTTGCTCTAAGAAACCCCACATGAGTCCTCAATATGGACTGTATCTTGGAGAATGCTATAATATTTTGCAGTATTAAGACGTTAAAAAAAAACTCAGTAGACAACAAAATGGTGGTAATTTTCCAGAGATAGTATATTCTGTGAAAAACAGTTGTACTGGTGTTTTGAATTTCTCTGGAAACCAGTAGCCTTAACTATGAATATTTCTCTTAAACTTTGGGGTAAGTGCATCTATGTCATTTGGATTTAGTTGCTTCTTTTTTTTGTCAGAGTGTGATACTGAAAAGTGGCTAAGAGAATAAAGGGGAAAATGAAAGTATATATGAAAAAAGAAATGTAAAATAATTAAATTTTCAATGGTTAATTTCTTTAATAAAGTAATTAAATTAATAAAGCAATCTCATTATAGTTTCCTGTCCCAAAAGTCTGAAAAGTTGCTTTCTTTAGTGTTAGTAATATAAAATAAACTACCCTAGGAAAAAGTATTTCATTTCTTATATTGCTCTGTCTGTAGGATGTTTTGTTGCACTGCTGTTATAGTCTTGTTCTGCCTCACTCTCCAACAGAGTTCTGGATTTTCTACGAATGTACAAGACCAAAAGATTGCAAATATGTTTGAATTGTCCGTGCCTTTCCGCCAACAGCATTATTTGGCAGGACTTGTGTTAACAGAGCTGGCTGTCATTTTAGACCCTGATGCTGAAGGGTAAGTAGAACAGTTTTTACCTTGTAGAATATGAGTTTGATTTTGAACAGTGGACAGAAGTATTCCACTCACATTTCCCAAGGATTAGGAGAGTAATCTTTTACACTCTTTTTCTACTTCCCTCTTCACTAAGTTTCTCACTTATCTGTTTAATCAATTTTATGAAAGACTTTTTCTCATATTTTGTCACCTCTGAATTTGGGATTTGTCTTAAAATTGGTGGCATATCATGATTCATTTAGTATCATTCTTTTTCTTAATAGTATATAAAATAAATTGTGCATATTAGTAGATAGATTTGTTGATATAAAGTAAGTGCTTTTCATTTGAGGAAAATGGTCTTTGATTCCTTGTCAGGAAAATTTATCCTTTTTTGTTTGTTTGAGACAGGTTCTTTCTCTTGCAACATCTCAGGTATGCTAATTGTGTGAATATACATATATTTAAAGTCACTTTTGTGAAGAAGAATTTTATACAATGGAAAAAATAGCACTTATTGAATAATAGCTGTATGATAGGCTCAGTTCTGAGTACTTTATAAGTA
>NW_022163741.1:0-2680 GCF_008728515.1 Papio anubis | reverse complement strand
TGAGTTATTATGTAATTTATATCTTAACATAATTCTAACCAATATCCTTGTAGTCTATTTTAAGTGTTTTTGTTTGTTCAACATACATTTATCATTTAATAGGAAACACCTAATTTTTCTCTCCTATTTCCAGTCCAGATAGCTTGGGTAAGATTGATTCCAGCCCGTAGAACTAGGGAAGAATAACTGATTCAGGTCTGACCAATTCAAGCATTCCATCTACTTGGACAATGAATGGCTCACTGATGGTCACCTGGCCTCTGAGTAACCCTGGTGAAGCACAGTGCTGCAATTCTGACTGAAAGCAGAGCAAAGAGAACTTTTCTTTCCAGTTAGTTTGCTAAACTGTGAGAATGTGATCCTGAGGCTGATGTTAGACATCTTGGCAATACAAAAGGGGAATAGCCTGAACAGGAAGTCAGTATACAGGAAATAGAACTGACACAGAGCTATCAGAAAAACAAGAGCAGATTATTTATTATCTTCTTGTGCCTCGGAATCTAGCCACCCCTGAAGAGACAGTCCTGGACTTTGATTACTAGAACCACTAAACACCACTCCCTATTCTTGAGAAGTGTTTGTTTAATCAAGTGGGTTTACTCACTTGCAATACAAAGATTTCTGAAAAGTAGGTAGTTACAAAAAGTGTCATATATGTCATTTCTTATTTAAATTCTCAAAATTACCCTATTATTTAGGTAGGACAGCAAATGTATATTATTCAGTCTTTCTTTATACAATGTTTAGCACAATCTCTTGAAGAAAAAATCTGCTAAATTAAATTGGAGTAGAATGAAGGAGGCGATTGACCACTGTTAATAACTGATTTAATTTTATTCAAGTTGGATAGAATTTATCAATTGATACATCTTTCTCTCTTTTAGAGCATTTCAATAAATGGTTCTGACATTTCTCAATTCAATCAAAAGACACTTCTTGAAAATTGTCTTCACAGACCGCAGCTTTGATATAGTTGTGTACTTAGTTGTTCTGTACTTAGTTGTGATGAATCTTCATCTTATAAAGGATGAATTAATTTACATAAATAGCCAAAGTTAATAGACCAAATTTCTGTATAGAAATTTTATTTATACTATTCTATTTGATTTAGACTATCCTCCTTTTGTATTGCCAAGATGTCTAACAGAAGCCCCAGGATCACATTCTTGCCGTTTAGCAACCTAACTAGAAAAAGTTTTCTTCCCCATGCTTTCAGCGAAAATCCCAGCATTGTGTTTCGTTAGGGTGACTCAGAGGTCAGGTGACCACCCGGTAATAAAGAAAATAGGCTAGCTAGGTGGGGTGGCTCATGCCTATAATCCCAGCACTTTGCAAGACCAAGGTGGGCAGATTAATGGAGCCCAGGAGTTTGAGACCAGCCTGGGCAGCATGGCAAAACCCCATCTCTACAAAAAAATACAAAAATTAACCCAGCACAGTAGCTGGTACTTGTAGTCCTAGTTACTTAGGAGGCTGAGGTGGTAGGATCTCTTGAGTCCAGGAGAAGGAGGTTACAATGAGCCAAAGAATGCACCATTGCACTGCAGCCCGGGTGATAGAGCAAGACCCTGCCTCAGAAAATAAAAGAAAAACAAAAAGGAAGAAAATAAAATAGGCTGGCAGGTTGAATAGGAAGAAAAGAAAAGGAGGACAGGAATAACTTCTATGAAGTACTTATGATGTACATTATACATACATGCCTGCCAGTATTTATTGGGTACCTACCTTGATCCAGACACAGTACTAAGTGCTTTGCATACAGTTCTTTATTAGTCCTTATAAGAATGTATTAGGCAGGAATTAGTATTATCAGTGTCCACATCCTAAATTATATACTTTGCCTGTGGTCACACAATCTTTAAGTGCCAGAGATACTGTTTAAACTGAAGATTAACTGGGACTCCAAAGACTAATGTTTACCTTCCCAGAATTCTGCCTCTCTGCAATCAATTTTTAGTTTAAAGCCAGAGCGCAACCATACAATGAAGAAACTTCCTATCTCTTGGGCTTTTCAAAAAGTGTCAAGCCATAGGGTTTAAGCATAAATATCAGGGTAACTGGGGAAGCAAAGGTTAGCAGAATGCATACAGTTGGTCTCCTAACTCGCCATCACAGAACGGGTGACTTGGTGCAACTGGATACACCTTAGGGGTGTGCTCCAGGAGAGGGAGTCACTTCTCTCACCATGCAACTTTCATATTGATAGAGAGGTTGGGAGGTTGAAGGAACGCCCTTTGATCATGTGACAATGGGAGTTGTTTTTTGTTTGTTTGTTTGTTTGAGTGTGGGGAAAAGAGAGATCAGACTGTTACTGTGTCTATGTAGAAAGAATTAGACATAAGAGACTCCATGTTGTTCTGTATTAAGAAAAATTCTTCTGCCTTGAGATGCTGTTAATCTGCAACCCTAGCCCCAACCCTGTGCTTACAGAGACATGTGCTGCCTTGACTCAAGGTTTAATGGATTTAGGGCTTTGCAGGATGTGCTTTGTTAAACAAGTGCTTGGAGGCAGTATGCTTGTTAAAAGTCATCACCACTCTCTAATCTCAAGTACCCAGGGACACAATACACCCGTGGAAGGCCTCAGGGACCTCTGCCTAGGAAAGCCAGCTATTATCCAAGGTTTCTCCCAATGTGATAGTCTGAGATATGGCCTCATGGGAAGGGAAAGACCTGACCG
>NW_022163740.1:0-2681 GCF_008728515.1 Papio anubis | reverse complement strand
CCCCCCGTAAGGCCACTAGATGGTACTGCTGCTCCAAAAAGAGGAGTTTTATCTCATGACTTGCTGCACTTGGCTATCTTTTTGTTGGTTTAGCTACCTGTGACCTAAGCAAGTTGACAGTGAGTGTCTCCACATATTCAGAAAATGCACTGCAGAGATCTCAATGAACTGAATGCCTTTCTTCACTGTTTTTCAAGACACAGTTGGGACCCTGCCAGAAGCATTACCTTGTGCATGATATATAGTAAGTGCTTTCGTTGGGGTACTTTTCAGTGGACAATCCTCCAAGCACATCGGATGCTGCTGTCGAAAGGAGAAGAGCAACATCTACACAGCAGTTGTAATTGCACATGTTTTATTTTGCCAACCTTTTGCTTCCCCATTATTTGCCATAATCTCAACTGGTGAAATTAAATCTTGTCAGTTTCCACTTGCAAAGTTTGCCTGATCTTTGCAGTTTCACATTCCACTCATGCTTAGAAAGGTGTTTTCTCAACATCGTCAGCGACAGATCAATGTGATGGTCGGCACTTGTCAAGGGGCGGGGCCTTAGGGAAAATTAATCTCCCACTCATCGGCTCCTGGAGTACAAAGGTGGAGGCTGTTTAAGAATCAGATAAAACCAGGCTTGCATGGCATGGAGGAGAGAACAGCAGAGAGCAGCATGACATCTCTAGGGAAAATGTGCACAAGTGAGTAATTCACCAGGCTGTCTTTTTGGTTTGACCTCTAATGAGAAATGTCACAGGTGATTACTTCAACAAAAGCATTGATCTGTGTCACAAGTGTAGTAAGTGCTTTTTGTTGGGGTAGTCATCTGTGCCCTAAGCACCGTGATCAAGGCTCAAGACTTTCAGGAAATCCAGCAGCAGCCGGCATGCATTGTAACGGAGCGCTACCTTTTGACTGCTGTCAGTGCAGAGGAATTCAAGTATATCTTTGTAGCAGCTTGAATTGTACCTTAACTTTAGCACCAATCTATTATGTTGAAGAAAGTGCTATCAAGTTGGGGCATAGTTTGGCTTGCAGAAATTCCATGAACCTCAATGCATTTCGTCAAAGTTTATGAAGACACGGTTGGGACCCCATCAAAAGCATTCGCTTGTGTCTTTTATTCAGTAAGTGCTTCTGTTGGGGTACTTTTCAGTGGACAGTACGTCAAGATTTGTTTTGCAGCGATGCTATTTGTGATTTCATGAGAACCTGTACAAGCTCCAGACTTGGGATACTTCAAATGGAAGCATTGGTTTGTCATGTTTACCCATAAGTGCTTCCTTTTGGGGTAGCCTTGTTTTTGGCACTGCTTCCTTGATTTGAACCATACTCACCAGCACAATCTCCTGCAACCCCCCCGTAAGGCCACTAGATGGTACTGCTGCTCCAAAAAGAGGAGTTTTATCTCATGACTTGCTGCACTTGGCTATCTTTTTGTTGGTTTAGCTACCTGTGACCTAAGCAAGTTGACAGTGAGTGTCTCCACATATTCAGAAAATGCACTGCAGAGATCTCAATGAACTGAATGCCTTTCTTCACTGTTTTTCAAGACACAGTTGGGACCCTGCCAGAAGCATTACCTTGTGCATGATATATAGTAAGTGCTTTCGTTGGGGTACTTTTCAGTGGACAATCCTCCAAGCACATCGGATGCTGCTGTCGAAAGGAGAAGAGCAACATCTACACAGCAGTTGTAATTGCACATGTTTTATTTTGCCAACCTTTTGCTTCCCCATTATTTGCCATAATCTCAACTGGTGAAATTAAATCTTGTCAGTTTCCACTTGCAAAGTTTGCCTGATCTTTGCAGTTTCACATTCCACTCATGCTTAGAAAGGTGTTTTCTCAACATCGTCAGCGACAGATCAATGTGATGGTCGGCACTTGTCAAGGGGCGGGGCCTTAGGGAAAATTAATCTCCCACTCATCGGCTCCTGGAGTACAAAGGTGGAGGCTGTTTAAGAATCAGATAAAACCAGGCTTGCATGGCATGGAGGAGAGAACAGCAGAGAGCAGCATGACATCTCTAGGGAAAATGTGCACAAGTGAGTAATTCACCAGGCTGTCTTTTTGGTTTGACCTCTAATGAGAAATGTCACAGGTGATTACTTCAACAAAAGCATTGATCTGTGTCACAAGTGTAGTAAGTGCTTTTTGTTGGGGTAGTCATCTGTGCCCTAAGCACCGTGATCAAGGCTCAAGACTTTCAGGAAATCCAGCAGCAGCCGGCATGCATTGTAACGGAGCGCTACCTTTTGACTGCTGTCAGTGCAGAGGAATTCAAGTATATCTTTGTAGCAGCTTGAATTGTACCTTAACTTTAGCACCAATCTATTATGTTGAAGAAAGTGCTATCAAGTTGGGGCATAGTTTGGCTTGCAGAAATTCCATGAACCTCAATGCATTTCGTCAAAGTTTATGAAGACACGGTTGGGACCCCATCAAAAGCATTCGCTTGTGTCTTTTATTCAGTAAGTGCTTCTGTTGGGGTACTTTTCAGTGGACAGTACGTCAAGATTTGTTTTGCAGCGATGCTATTTGTGATTTCATGAGAACCTGTACAAGCTCCAGACTTGGGATACTTCAAATGGAAGCATTGGTTTGTCATGTTTACCCATAAGTGCTTCCTTTTGGGGTAGCCTTGTTTTTGGCACTGCTTCCTTGATTTGAACCATACTCACCAGCAC
>NW_022163739.1:0-2682 GCF_008728515.1 Papio anubis | reverse complement strand
AGGGGAGCTGACACATGCATTTTGAGTATGCAGGAGACAGTACAAAGCAGTTATGAAAGCAATAAAGAGGTCTATAGTTCTCCATTTGTCCAACCAAATTTACTGGTGACTCGTATCACATTGTTCACAATGTCGAACTCAGGTCCCCTGAGTCCAGATCCATTGCTCTTCCAGGACCAGCACTCTGCTGATGCTGAATCCTATCTGTCCACCCTCAATTTCCAAATGCCATAGTAGGACATAGCTGTAGGTGAGGCTTTCCTACGTGTCAGAGGAAGTGGGAAGGCAGTGTTTGCAGCCAATGCTCCAGGCAAGGAGCTTTAATGTGATGTCTTTAGTTCAGGCTGAGGGTTATTGAGAGAGCCCATTCTGGGAGTCTGTGATATCAATTGTACAGTTCTGGATAAAGATGTTTATCATGAGGAATTCTGTAGAGAATTTTCACCTGGCAATTGAATTAAATAATGTTGGTTCTCACCTGGGCCACTGCTTATTTTGACGTTAGTGACTCTTTTTCTTTTGATGGAAGAAAATTTCAACTTTATGAAAACTTAGATTCTGTCCCTGAAGCCCATTCTGAACTCACTTGGCCTCACACATTGCTCCACTACAGCACTTAAAACAGTATATTTCAATTGTTTGTCCTCACATCTTTCTCTTCAACCGCACTCTGAGGTCTTTAAGAGCAGAGAACATGTCTTTGAATTTCTGGTGCAACAGACTAGGTGTGGAATTTAGAAGAGTCTTGGTAACTATTTTTCTCAAGCAGCTCCCACCTGAAAATCACAGGTTTGTCCAGCATCTTGCAAAGGCTGGCTCAGTCACCAGGTCTCACTGGAACTCCTACAGGTACCTCCCACACAACAGAGTGTCCTCTGCAGTTGGTTTTTCTGAGAACAGCTGTTCCCTTTCATTGCAGGTCTGCTCACTGCCTCTGGGAAGAAGAATGGAGGGGATGTGGGAGTCTGCTAGTGAAATGCTTTCTTTCCCAGGCCAATGATATCATTTCCTCTCAGTTCCATGTCGAGGAAGAGCGTGCAGGACATCCAGGCATGTTCCCCAGAAAGGGAGAAATGATATAAAAGTCTCTAATGGCACTTTTTGGGAGCTGCCATTCATGACTATTTTTTAGGCATGAATTCAACAAACATTCGAACCTAATTCATCAAGCACTGTGCTAATTCTGCATAAAAGCAAACACCTTTCAAATAAGTCTCTCACTAATACATTCCATCTCTATATCCAATCCTTTCCACTTCCTGAAGAAAATATATGGATTGATGCTGAGCAAATGCTGAGCCTTTGTGGCCATTCACTGATGCTCTAGTACACCTGGGCTCAAGGGCACTGAGTCATCAGCCTCACAAGAACCAATTGGATCTGTTTCCTGTCCTGCTTTTGCCAATTAGGCTTGTCAATATAATTACCTAATTTATCAAAATACATCACAAATCAACGAAATACGAGTATGAAAGAAGAACTGCGGTTTCCATACAAACTAATGTGAATGCTTAAAGGGACAATAAAAGCAGGTTCCAAAATTATTGTTAGTTTAATAGGTGTGAGTCTGCCAACTCTATCAGATTAAACAAAAACTAACAATATGGAACAATATCCTCAGTGAGAATGCTATGCATCTGACGCTAGGATCTACACTTAAATGAATCCACACTGCAAATCATAGACAATGATTGATAGATATGCTTTCAGCAAGATAGAGTAGAATTCTATTTGCAAACCCTACACAAAGGAATGTTCTGTAGTCTAGTTCTATTATAGTGAATGAATTCTAGGTAAAAATGAAATATTCATGTTACAAACGTTTCCCTTTTTATGAATACTGATTAACAGACATTTTCAATTAACCTATCCACTTGCATTCCTGAATATATCATTAAGTGGGCTTTTCATAACAGTATCTCTCACTTATTCTACTGTTTACTGTATAAATACATACTGAGCATCTTCTATTCTCTAGTTTGCATGCCAGACACTTAGGAGTCAAAGTAAACACACCTACATTCATAGAGCACACAGCCTGTGAAGGAAGGACACTAGTGCAGAAAAGACTGCCTCCCAAAGTGACACATACTATCCAAGAGTTGTTTTTGTGGCTCAAGTGTTCTCAGAGGAGAGGGTATCTAAAAATTCCCAATTATCTTGCTGCCATCTTGAAGAGGAATGCCACCCCCCAAGCACCCAGCTGAAGCAGGACAATACGATTCCAATAAATTAGAGAATGTTCACCAGGTGACTGCTCATGCAAGACAACAATCTCAGCAGCAGTTGTATAATTGATGATATCAAAAGATTAATAGGCTGAATCTTACAACAGCCCTCAATCTATAGTCCAACATCACACCAATACACAATTCCTGAAAAGATTTTTAAGAGACCCTACACGTGCTTAGGTCACAGGCATTGCGGAACTATCTACCACCATTACTGTGTGTTCCAGCAGTAGAAGCCCTTACCTCCAGGCAAACCAAATCAGCATCTAGAAATCCCAGGATATGTAGAGAAGGAGAATGTGCAAGTGCTAGAATGGGAAGAACACTGGACCTGGTTTCAGGGATTTGGGATTCTCAAGCTGACTGCATGGCCAACATGGGTCACATGCTCATTCCAGGCAAGCCAAGCAGATAGTGAGGTTACGGGATTGCCCCAGTCTGAAATTGTGCC
>NW_022163738.1:0-2682 GCF_008728515.1 Papio anubis | reverse complement strand
GGGAAGGCAAGGTTAGGAAGTGCCAGAGGTGAGTGGCTTCCTCGCACACTTGATTTTCTGGAAAGTTCTGGGTCTCATATTTTTCCCTAAGGGAAGTTAGAAACTGAGTTTCTCTTTAGGGGAACGTCTTTGCAGCGTCTGTTGTTTGAATGTTCTCCAGGTGTGGAATACTCGGGGCCGTATGTGTTTGGGAACATCCGTGTCCTGAGCGAATTCAGTAGGGAATGGAGAGAGGCCTCCTGTCAGCTTGGCCTCTGTTTCCAGCTTGTTGAGGGTTGACGGCTGCTGGTATCCCAGGGAGAGTTAAACACTGGGCGGTATGGGATGGGAACGTTTGCTCTGACAAGGACAGTGGGAAAGCATCTAAACAAACGTTGCTGTTCTCTGGGCTCCTCGGGGTCGAGCTTGTTTTGTGGGGTTGAGGGAAAGCTACCCTTGTTCCTGTTCCTCACCATTTGAAAGGTGTCCAGGGCTTGTTCTTCTGGAGAGGTGATGTGCGTGAGTGGGGGCCAGGTCGCAGGCTCCGAGGTTATTTGGGACCTGTCAACTGATTTCCTGAACACACAGGTGCTTGGTAAAGGTGTTCCTGATTAGCTAAAACATTTCAACAGGACGTGATAGCTGGTGGTTGTTTAAAGACTATCACAATTTTCCTGTTACGTTTTAAATGGCTGTTGAATAAGGGAGGATTCACATATTTTTGTTTTCCTGTCTGCATACTTGATATTTTGTTTTTTGTTTTTTATGTGGGTGTGCAGTTAACAGGATTTAGAAGCAGTCTCAGCCCTGGGGAGACTTCAGGGCCACCTCAGTCAGTGCTGAAGGGAGGCAGGGATTTGGGGGCTACCTCCTCCATAGGACGGACACCAAGGGCCAGAGGTCAGCAATCTCAGTGAGGTCACAAAGACGGGCACACCCAGCACCCTGGCCCATGTGCCTCTCCTTCACCTTTGTCTCTGCTCAAAGCTGCTCTCCTGGGTCATCACGGGTGATCTCTAGATGCACGCTTGCTTCTTGCAGGAGTGGTGTCTGGCTGTGGTCAGTGTGGGCCCTCAGGACTTCCATGTTTTTAGTTCACATCAATATTGGACAGTGGTGTTTGTTTGTTTTTGAGTGGTAGATCGGGTGGATTTTGGCTTTACCAATTCATTTCATACCTGTTCTCCTAGATATAATACCTGTTCGTAAGCCGCATGTTTTCCTAGGTGCTGGGGCCCTATCATAAGCCGCGTGTTCTCCTCGGCGCTGGGACCCTATCGTAAACTGTATGTGAGGGATCTCGGAGGTGCTCCTTATGAGGATCCAATACCTGACCTGAGGTGGAACAGTTGCAATTCAAAACCAGCCCCCAGAAAAATTGTCTTCCATGAAACCCATCCCTGGTGCCAAAAAGACTGGGGGACAGCTGGTCTAACGCGGGCTAAGATGTCAGTAGATTTTTGGACTCGGGCCTCAGTTGAAGAGGATTAGATTTTGAAAGGTGGGGATTGAAGGCTTCTACAGGGCAGGTTTTCATCTCCAGTGGGGCCTGGGCAGAACTGGGTAGAACTGACCCAGAACATGGCTAGTCAGGTTGGCTCACTGCCTGCGTCCTGTGTGTGCAGCCTTGCTGTTTATTCAATTGTCTGGTGGTGTGGATTCCATCCACAGCCTCAGAGTAGTGGAACCCATTACTTCAAGGCTGACCTTATTTAACTTTATCAAAAAGACATGAAAATCATTTAGTATAAATCTTCCAGATACCTGTATCCTTTCTTTTCCCAGAGGCTTTTAAGTATTGCAACTTAAAAATCTTCAAAAATAACTTTAAAGGAAAACCTCTAAGTACATTTTTGATGAGCACCCTTGACAGCTTTAATATGTGTAGTAAATTCCCTTGACTTTTGTATTGCTAGAACCTCGTTCATGTTTGCAGAAGACTTTCTATTTTGTCAACAGTGGCCACTGTTCGGTGACCATCATACCTGCCGTGTCTCATTTAGAAAGTTGGATGTGGATGTATTAACTTTTCAGACACACAAACACATGGGCTGTTTGTTTTTGGTTTTGATTTTTTTGGTTTTTTTTCCCCCCAGCTGAATTCAAGAAAGGGAAACAAACAGACAGAGTTAGTACCAGAAAGCGTCTAAGTTGTTGGGTGGGGGATCCTACTATGGTGTTGGATTGTGTTCTGCCAGACATCACTCCTCAAAAAGTTGACCCTGAAAGGGCTGGCATTGCCCTCACCCTGCGACATTCGTCTATCTCACCAGAGAATGAAGAATCTGCCACAGTACTGTGAGTCAAATTCAGTCAGAACTCGATTAAATAAGAGGCTTTGTCCCAAAGGCCAAAACGTGAGGACACATTTTTAATTTTATTTATTTTTATTTTTATTTTTTTTGAGACGGAGTCTCGCTCTGTCGCCCAGGCTGGAGTGCAGTGACGTGATTTTGGCTCACTGCAAACTCTGCCTACCAGCTTCATTCCTCTCTTCTGCCTCAGCCTCCCGAATAGCTGGGACTACAGGTGCCCGCTACCACGCCTGGCTAATTTTTTGTATTTTTGGTAGAGACGGGGATTTCACCGTGTTAGCCGGCATGGTCTCGATCGCCTGACCTTGTGATCCGCCTGCCTCCTCCTCCCAAAGTGCTGGGATTACAAGCGTGAGCCGCCGCACCCGGCCGAAAACATGTTTCTTTA
>NW_022163737.1:0-2685 GCF_008728515.1 Papio anubis | reverse complement strand
GGCAGCCTCCTCCATCCTGGCTGCTGGTGGCTCCCAGGGGAACCAGCCACAGGGCAGAGCCACCCCTTTACCAAGGCTGCCGGCAGGCTGCAGCACCACTACCCAGCAGGCCCTTCCCCTCCATCGGAAGAGCCTCTGACACAGCCTGGGGACCACCTGCAAACCCCAGGCCTGTGCCAGCCCCCAGCCACCCCTCCCAGTCGAAAGCAAGCACCATCATTTCCTGTCGCTTTCAAGCTCCGCTTCCAAAACGCCAAACACCTCCTCCCCCCGCCTGCCACTCACGCGGTCACCGCCACGTCCCGAGTGCAGAGGAGGGTAAAAAAGGCAACAGCATCAGCTGTCGGCTATTAACATTCACAGAGCGCATAATAAGAAATCATGGCTTGGACGGGGCTTCGGATCGTCTCTGCACTCGTGCCTCGGCGAGTGTCAGTCGCAGGGAAATCGGTTTATTCTGACGAGATGAAGCCGCCAGGCTGGCTGGGGGCAGGGGGTCCGGGGGGCCAGGGGAGACAGCGCCTCACCTGCCCACCCCACGGGGCCTCGGTGAACCCCTTCCCGGTCCTGGTTAACCTCTGCGTCCCCTCTCAGTCCACAGAGGTTTCTACATCTTTTCCGGCCGGACACGGGGAACAAAGGACGTCTGAGCCGTCTGGAACTGGACCGAGGGCTGTGCAGCATGAGTGACGGGGGCACGCTGCATTCAACAGGAGCTTGGGCCAAGGGGTGGATGGGGTGGCTAAACCAGAAGGTGAGAGGGGGGTTTTCAAAACCCAGCAAATCTGGCCGGGCGCGGTGGCTCATGGCTGTGATCCCAGCACTTTGGGGGACCAAGGTGGGCGAATCATGAGGTCAGGAGTTCAAGACCAACCTGGCCAACATAGTGAAACCCCGTCTTCACTAAAAATACAAAAATTAGCTGGGCATGGTGGTACGCACCTGGAATCCCAGCTACTTGGTGGCTGAGGCAGGAGAATTGCTTGAAACCAGAAGGCGGAAGTTGCAGTGAGCTGAGATGGCACCACTGCACTCCAGCCTGGGTGACAGACCAAGACTCTGTCTCAAAAAAATAAAATAAAAATAAAACCCAGCAAATCTAATAACGTTCAATCAAAGGGGGAAGCACAGGACGTGGGGCTTGGTCTCCAGGAGTTCATTCAGCACCTGTGGAGGACACGGTGGGTGCCAGGTCTGAGCCCAGCGTGAGGTGTGGGGACTGCTGATGTGGTGAAGAGATGTACAAATGCCAGCAGGGGACGGATCACTTGAGCCCAGGAGGTCAAGACCAGCCTGGGCAACATAGCAAGACCCCGTCTCTACAAGAAAAATACAAAAGTTAGCCGGGCCTGGTGGTGCACACCTGTAGTCCCAGCTACTCGGAACAATCATTTGAGCTCAGAAGGTCGAGGCTACAGTGGGTTGTGATTGGACCACAGCGCTCCAGCCTGGGTGAGAGTGAGACCCACTCAAATTTTTAAAAGGCCAACCTGAGTGGACAGAGTATTAAGTCTGACCGGGACTGAAACACACCTGTGCAGAAATGGACATCGGGGGAACGCACCTCAGTGTGGGACGGACAGAGGAGCTGTCCTTACGGGGCCGGAGGACACAGCCAGGAGCAGCTCCTGGACCAGCCTCAGCTTGGTAACGAGACTGAGGATGTCAAGCCTAGAGGCCAGGCAAGTCCCCCGTGTGCTCGTTTCTGCCGATGGGTCGCCACGGCCACCCCCTGGTCCGCACCTTCGCCTCTGAGGGCTGTCGGGGGCAGTCGGAACCTGCAGTGCCCAAAGACGGGCTACTCAATGTCATGCCCACTTTTTTCAAACACACAATACTGTTTTGAAACTTCAAATCACGTATGAAAAAAAGGATGTGGAAGGGTTCCACGAGTATCCAAAGGGAGCCTGGGTTTTGAAATGTGGATCGATGCCGCTCCAACGTCCTGCCGGAGAAGGAATAGGAATCCACCAGCCCTGCTCGGGAGGCCTCTTGGGAGACTCCAGAATCATCCCCTTCAAACATCCAAGGGGACAAGCCTGGGTCTCGTGGGGCGTTGTGTGAGGACAAACCGTGACACCGATTCTCCCCGAGGGTGAGTGAGGACTGGAAATCCACGCGCATCCAAGCCGTCCCTCTGCGGAGAGTTCCATCAGGAGCTCTGGCACACAACCCTCTCCAAGCCTCCCAGGTCTGCCCGACACCGAGCCGAGAAACGAACATCCCTGGTTACAAAGGAGCCGGGAGAAGGAAAGAGGATGGAGCCGTCCTGTGGCGGGTGGGGGTCCCGGTCCTCTGAGGAGAATGGCAGCCCGCTTTTCAGATGTACGTTGGCCGTTCCGGGAACACAAACGCGGGAAGCAAAAACCCCAGACAGAGCCAGCCCCGGCCTCGCCACTCAGCCCTGCTCGTAGAACCCGCCCGTCTCAGCCCTGCTCGTACGACCCGCCCGTCTCGGCCCTGCTTGTAGAACCCGTCTGTGTTCTGGAAGCCCTGGGCAGGGGCGTCCCACAGACAGTTTCTCATAGAGAAGTGAAGGGCCGGATGCCTGGTGGTACCTGGCCTGGGCTATGTTAAAAAAATCCTTGTTTTTTATCCCCAAAAACACCCCGTCCCTCCCAGCAGCCCCTGAGCCAACGGCTACAAGCGACTCTGCCTCCTTGGGGGCGGCCGGAAGCCTCGCCT
>NW_022163736.1:0-90265 GCF_008728515.1 Papio anubis | reverse complement strand
TTTTTATGGCCGCTAATTATTATTCTATCCCTATGTTTATGACTCTGACCAACAGTATTAAACCTGGACTTTTCATACCTCTGTGGGAGACTCAACTTTTTTCAAGATCTGCGGAGAGATGGAAAATTTTAAGGAAATGATATTATCATTTTTGCCCAACTTCAATACTGATCTATCTGTCTGAGAAGCCAGGAGTCTTTGAGGGAAGGTTTAATACTTTCCCTTTCTGTCCTTTACCAAGCTCTCTTCTCCCACTTTACAAAAGAATCATTAATCTAAACCATCTTGAAACTTATTACAGTGCATTGCCTCCTGACAGTCCACTGAATAAAATAGTGTCATAGTGTTTTTAATCAGGTCACCAAAACTGCTATGCTATCATCTACATCTCAAAGATGTGCATTTACAATAACTTTTTTGCGTAATTATTTATCAAAGTTTATCATTCTGTTGTTTTGAACAGTTGTATATTAGTTATAATTTTACACTGGCAATCACTGTAACACTAACTTAAGATAAAGCAAATACAACATGATAAAGACATTTGGATTTTTATTTTATGAGATATGTTATAGTGATGAATAAAAACTTTTTAGAGCGAACAAATATTTTGTTAGGATAAAATTTTCTGTTTTAACTTAAGATCATAGAGGACTTAAAATTTGAGGCTGTTAGGGAAGAACTTGCTCATATTCGTTGTTGAATAGATGATTATAAATATTAAACCGTGATAATATTTATGGTCCATTTTCTGTTGGATGTATTTAACAGTAATGTACACCTAACATTCAGATTATGTCCTCTAACTACAATTCCCCACTAAAAAGAAGTAGAATTCCTTGAATGAATGGCTGCCTTCAGGTCTGAGACAGAAAAGATGTATAATAATACATGAGCAGCTTTCTACGTGTGACAGAAAGCAAGCAACCTATTAAAAATACAAAAGCAAACAAAAGAAACCCAACGCACCATGTCAAAAAGAAGTAGCTTTCAATGGCCAAAAATGAGAATATCAAAAATAATGGAGAATATATTTCAGAATACTGAAAAAAATTAATTGTTCAAAATACTATCCAAATCAAGAGAAAGCCAACAACAACAACAACAAAGTCTCAAAATAAACTCTTTTAATTCTGTTGGAATTAACTGGTGTGATAATAGCTTATTCTGGTATTTGGATTTTTGAAGAATATTCTGGTATTTGGATATTTAGAGGAAATTATTAATTATTCATCCTGAATATCTTATACAAATTATATTTTAGGTTTACTCAGCCATAAATGTTAAAGGAAGCTGCTTCTTTACAGCAGGATTCTAGCTAACGAATATGGATGGAATTGTATAAACCATTATTGGATAGCCTCTAACTTTTTCATATTATAATCATCAATAGATGACATTATAAGAGTAAAGAATCATAAGAGACTTTACAGTGGAAGGGACTGGCTGTCGTCGCCTACACCCACTGAAATCTTTGTATACCTAAAACTTGTACAATCACTCATTGTCTTTCTCTTAATAGTATGCAATGTAAAGCCACTGGTATGCCCGTATAGGCATTTTTGTCAAAATAGTTTTACCTTATTATAGCTTGGTTAAATTTATGGGAAATGTAGGGGGTAAAGAATCAAGTTAATAACATTTCAAAGAAACAAATGGACAAACACAGAATGTACACCATTCCAGAGAGTAACTCATTCTGCTTCTGTAAAGAATTAATACCACACAAAATGAAAAGGAAGGAGAAACACCTGTAGTTTTAAAAAATGTAAGCTATGTAATAACAAAGTGGGATATATGGCCTTCAGGTGTGTCTTGTCTTGAATAAATAACTTTAAAAAGTTGTTCCTAAGAGAAAGAGAAAATTTGAATATGAACTGGCCACAGATTTATCATTAATTTGGTCAGGTGTGATAACGGTTATAATGGAAAAATGTATATTATTTAGAAAGGCACACTGAGGAAGAATAAAATGACATGATTTCTGGGATTTGTTTTATAGTACTTCCAAATAGGGAATAAACAAGGTTAGATGAAGCAAAATCCAAAGAATTGTTGAATCTGCATAATTTGTTTAGAGTACCCAAAGAATTTTGAATAATTTGGTCTAAATAGACCAACAAACCTATCAAGTAGTACAGAATCTGATTTTGAATTTGCTTCTGGTATCTATGAGCCATTCAAATACTAGACCATAAAAACTAGTTAAAATGGTGGCAAAAATGCTATGGTTGTGTATTTATTTATTTGCTTACTTTATTTATTTTTTGAGATGGTGTCTTGCTCTGTTGCCCAGGCTGGATCTGGTGCAATCTCGGCCCACTGCAACTTCTGCCTCCCAGGTTCAAACAATTCTCCCTGCCTCAGCCTCCCGAGTAGCTGGGACTACAGGTGCCTACCACCACACCCGGCTAACTTTTGTAATTTTTTAGTAGAGATAGAGTTTTGCCATATTGACCAGGTTGGTCTTGAACTCCTGACATCAGGTGATCTGCCTGTCTTAGCCTCCCAAAGTGCTGGGATTACAGGCATGAGCCACCGCGCCCAGCCTATTTACTTACATATTGATAAAGTGATTGATTCAACATCCAGAGTTTCGCTCCTGGGATCTAAGATAGAACTCTTTATCTGTCCTCATTCTCAGCACAGATCTCCTCTACTGAGTGTTCCCTTATCTCTTTGCACCTAAATGCTGGCATTTAATAAATCCTTTTTAGGTTCTCTGTATAGACTTGAACGTAACATTGCAAATTCCCTGATTCCTAAAGTGCAAAATACAAATCATACTCATCACTTTCAAGTGGATATTGGGGTTATGGGTTTTCAATTTATTTGTAAGATCTCCCTTTTACCAATAGAAGAAAAGATATCTCTGAATATATTATGCATTTGGACAAATTAGATGAGAAAATACTATACTTTCAAGAGCTTTCCCTTAAACATCTCTTTCTGAGTAGGTGTCATACATGAAATGGTAAGTAACTCCTTGATTGGCTAGCAGATGGCAAGACACAGTGCTAGTTACAGATATAGGTTCCAAGCTGTGTTGCAGTGAAATGCCATTTCATGGACAGCCAATGCAAGTAAATTTGCGTGTTAAGCAACCAAATTCTAAGACCAAAATATTGAGAGTGGAATGGATTTGTAATTGCAGTTATAACATACAGACTTTACCAGAAATCTTTCACTTGAATAGGGCACAGCTGCCTCTATATGAAGTCATTTTGGTGGTATGAAAGAGAAAAATTCAGTAAAAGATGTGTGTGCCATTATTTCACGTTGAAAATGTTTTTTATTGTAACACTTTTGAAAGGATTTGCTACTTAAGAAATGCATTATGGTAAACCTGGAGCATAGAGGGCTCGTATATGCTTTTTCTATCGTATTAAAGAGCCATGAGAAAATGCAGTTAAGAAAGGGAGGTGGGTCCTTTAACACACCGGCCTCACACTGGCACTTTGACTGAATCAGTGCCTGGGACTTGCATTTCTTATTGTACAATATTTTGAAAGCAAATGTTTAAATAAAGCCTCAGAAACAGCAGAAGTGGGAGGTAAAAGAGAGTGCCGATGCTTTCATAAAGCCCTTTCTACTTGTGCTCATGTCAAATCTACACAACGCCCATATGGGAAGAGCGAAAGTTCACAAACTCAGACGGTAGAGTGCTCTACCGCCATCTGGAAGCTTTAAGACTGAGAGAGCCCAGTTGGGCTTAAAAGCAGCATCAATTTCTCATAGGAGCCTTTCATCCCCAGAAACTGTACAGCTGAGTCTCAATTTGGATGTAGCTGTTAAATGGGGCTAACAAAAGACTTTGAGCAGAGAACATACCATTAGAGTGAGGCTTATCTATAGGTGAAGTAGATAGTTTCTTCAGAGTGTGAATTAGAGGGTTTTTAAAGGACTCTTAACCCCAAAATGTCTTTTTCTTGCTGTACACTCATGTCCTACTTTCCTCCTCTCTACTAACACATACATGGGGTTGTTGAAGTCCCTTGCACACATCATAATTGTTCATGCCTTTATAATCTAACTTTTCTTTCTCCTTGTAATGCCATTTTTCCTTTTTCTCATTTGATATCCATCCCAATTATTATTTAAATTTTTATTTCTACATAATCTACTATAGGACTGTTTTGCATGACAATCATACTGTCCTCAATATCCTACCTCCCTCTTTAACTTTCTCCCTTTTCCACAAAATACCAGAGTGAGATTTTTGTAGTTTCTCCTTCCCAATATTATACTTTTTAATCTTCATACTCTTCCATTCAAAGGAAAATATGCCTCAAAGCAAATCTCTAGATGAGCAATGATTTTATCTTAAACTATCTCTAAGGAGATGCTATTCTCCTAAATGACCCTCTCCCTCTCCTATTTCTTTAAATTCCCCTCTCCACTAACAATTCTTTCCAGCATATATAAACAAGTAAATCACTCCTATCTTGAAACGAAACAAATCTCTGTTGATTTCCATATCCATTTAGCTTTTAGGCAGTGCTCTTCTATCTTCTAAGATAAGATTATTGATTTTATAAGAAGTCCTACACCAATTCTGTATGTCGTATTTACTAAAATCTTGCTTCGGCCCTATTTCTCTTGTGAAGCTCAACACAGCTGATAGTTTCTATGGTCTGCAAAGTTTCTGCATATTGGACACACACCAATATGTGTGTCCTACTTTGATTCACTTCTGAAGATCCTATAAATTCCAGTGTCCCTCTCTACCTCTGATTACATTTCATTAAATATTTTTGTGTCTCTTCCATTAAGCCTTTAGATTGATAAAGAAATCATGTTTTGATCTTATTTTTATCCTTCTTGTAGAGTAGGGTATTTAATATTGGATGAGGATTTTTAGGAGGCAATGGTCACCCAGAGGTATGGAAAGATAAATGAGAAAAGGTAGGTACACGTGTGCATTTGGAAGTGACAGAAGAATAACCAACCCAATCTATACTAAATGTTGCTGCAGAGATATTTCCATGTGAAATAATGCATTTGGAGGGCTCAGTGCATTGTTATCACATCTTCATGACCATTGCTCTCATGAGCTCTTTAAAAAAATTATTGTTTTGCTTGTCACCCAATCAAGTCCTATAATTAAACAGGAATGGATCCATCGGATATGCATTCAGTGAAAAGGAAGAGGAAAATATCTGGGTAGGCACAGTTGCGCATCAGAGGTGCAACATCCAGAGGCTATTCATTAAATGTTCCCTTTTCACGTATGCATCAAACAGAAATGCATATCTAAATTAAATTTCATTCGAATTAAATAGACTCTCCGGTTATTCAGGTACCCATTGGAAAAATGTTGTCGGTAAACAGAACATTTCAATGTCCCAATAGTTTTTGTCTGTTCTCCCTTCTTTTCTGAGCCCAAGGAGAGCAAGGTGAGATCCAGATTTGGTTCTTGTTCCCACTCTGTGCTCATTTTCCAAAACTGTAGTCTTTGTCTGCTATTAAAAAAAATTCAAAATAAGGGAATCTTATGGCAACTCCGGAAGACTCTTTGAGTTAACAGATGTGGCATTTTGGGTCCTCCAAGATGTTAATGCCCAGATTAGATGTACAAGAGAATTCCTCAGAGAGGCATTTGTGATGGATAAACCATCCAGTGTAATGATCTGCAGAATAATAAACATAAATATATGTGAAAATTTTACCTTTCACCCCGAGAAAAAATTCCATTATTCTATACACGAATGTATAATTTGAAGAAGAGGAAGATTAAAAAAGAGAAAAACAGTAAGGAGCACCAAAAATGTGGTTCAGGTGTAAAGAATGGTGAAAATTGAAAGACATCTTTAGTCCTCCAAGTTGAAATGTACCTTTTCCGTTTCTGTGACATTTAACACATTTTGACACCTCTAAAATTAATTTTATCTGTGTATATTTCTTAATCTCCTTGGCACATCACAGCTACTTGGGAAAAGTCATGGGATCTTATCAAAATTTGGATTCTCTATAATACTTAGCACAGCATTTTAATTTAATTGAATAGAAATATTGGAATGAAAGAATGAAACATGTCAGTTGATATCAAATATCACAGGAGTATTAAATCACTTAAAGTAAAATAATACATGATGATATTCAGGTAGGTTTTTACATTACGATACAGAAAGAAAAGGTGCAGAAATTACACAAGGGAGGGCTGACATAACGTACGTATTTGGAGTGTCTGTTATGTCTCTATTATCCTTCTTAACTAGACTCTCTAACCACACCTTCAATTTAACAGGCGCAGGTCATAGCAGCCTTATTTTTTCAGGATGACCAAAATCCACAGTTACAATTGGCAGGGCCTCGCTCATGCTTCTCCAATTAAAATTTCTTCTGTTAGAAGAAGGACTGAGAAATAACCATGTGTCTCATGTTTCTGAGCCCAGGACGTGTACCATGAGAGCTTACCAGCCATGTTTCGCTGTGCATCCTATGAATAGAGAAAGTCTATCTGTATAGATATAATATAAACCCAGAGATGAGTAGATAGTGGCAGAGAAGAGACACAGAGTATATTACCAAGGACCCTATTGGCTTTTCACTTAAGTTCGGACCCTGGATTTCGAAAGTTATGTCTACATTATTGCAATACATTATTCTTTCTTTTTAGGGTTTTAAGTTGGTTTCTGTTACTTATAAACAAGGCAAGTATACTCACTCAGGTAATGAAGAGGCTTGCTAAGTCATTTCTTAATATATTATTATTCTGTTTTGCCTCTGACTGGTGGCTTGGTCTACATATTTATATATTATATTTAATTTTGAGCCTATTTTTTCTGGGAATCTGACACATTCATTTTCTTTTTTCTTTTTATAATAAAAAAATTCTTTCTTCGGCTGGGCGCAGTGGCTCACGCCTGAATCCCAGCATGTTGGGAGGCCAAGGCGGGTGGATCACAAGGTCAGGAGATCGAGACCATCCTGGCCAACGTGGTGAAACCCGGTCTCTACTAAAAATACAAAAATTAGCTGGGCGTGGTGGAGAGGGTGCCTGTAATCCCAGCTATTTGGGAGGCTGAGCCAGGAGAATGGCTTGAACCCGGGAGGCAGAGGTTATAGTGAGTCAAGATCATGCCACTGCACTCCAGCCTGGTAACAGAGGAAGACTCTGTCTCCAAAAAAAAAAAAAAAACCAACAAACTCTTTTTTTCTGTTATTTATTTATTTATTTATTTATTTATTTTATTTATTTTTTTTTTTGAGACGGAGTCTTTGCTCTGTTATTTATTTATTTTTGAGACAGAGTGCTGCTGTTTTACCCAGACTATAGTGGAGTGGCACAATCTTGACTCACTGCAACCTCCACTTTCTGGGTTCAAGTGATTCTCCTGCCTCAGCCTCTTGAGTAGCTAAGACTACAGTTGTGATTTTTTTGTAGAGACAGTGTTTCACCCTGTTATCTAGGCTGGTCATGAACTCCTGAGCTCAAAGTGATCTTCTTGCCTCAGACTCTTAAAGTGCTGGGATGATTACAGGCATGAGCTACCATGCCCGGCCATATTCGTTTTCTTAATGTCAATAATTCAGGTTGGTTACGTGAAGCGGAAAATAATAGTTGGCAAAATTAAATGGAGAATAATATTTTTCTTATTTCACAGATAAAAATTTTTAAGGAGGACTGACAGACAAACAAAGAGCACTAGAATCATATGTATTAATTCATGGAATACTTTGCTCATTTTGTAAAAGAACTTATGACCACAGTTTTTCTTCTTGGTCAGTTTCAGTTTAAACATTAGTATTTGGTTAAATGCTAAACATTAGATGTTTACTTTAGCTCCAAACCTTGCCTAGCCTGTCTACTGAATCCTATTATCAATGATATATATTGATTTGCACAGCACTTTTATTTAATAAGATTGAAACCCATTCACAGAATTAACGGCTATATGCAAAGGCATAATAAAATGGCTACTTTGTTTACTGCTGAACTGTCTTGCTAGTAGAAAACAGCAACTAGCATAATGGAGAAGTGCTCTTCAGCAAATTAGAAGCAAATAAATAGCTCATCCAATTATAGAAAAAGGTGAAATTTAGGTGTAATGAATGTAATATTTGAGATGAAGCATTTGGCAGGGTACTTCAGAAGCACAATGGAACTGAGTGATGATAGTATTCTCACAGACAGAATACAAAAAGACGGCTGCTGAAATTCCTTTTGGCTCACAGGTGAAAGATAATTGTGCTGGATATACAATTACAGAAGAGGAAATGTCCCCACGTCGGCATTATGGGAAGACAGCCAGCTGCCTTTTTCAGTCTATAAGAAGATTAGAATATTAGGAATGTGGTATAACATAACTAGGTTTTTTGTTTATTTTGTTTTTTTGTTTGTTTGTTTTCTTTTCTACTTTCATTTTTTGTTTTCTTAATATTTCACTTCCTTTCTAAAACTTCTCTCCTACCTTCTCGTCTTTATTATTCATTTCTTCTGGTTCTCCAACTTCTTTCTTCTAATAATTTTTTAAAAAATTTTCAAAGTGCAGCTGTTTTTAGGCAGTGTTTGCTGTCCAGTTAATTAATTCAATTTACACCACGACACAAAATACTGCTAAGCATTTCTCCCTGCATTTATTCCTTTAGCAATCTATTACTAAATTTCTACCATATGACTGACACTGGGAGTTACTGAGACTCAGAGTCTGGCTCTTTGTGTAGATCCCAATAGCAAGTATGGAAAAGAAAACCTGCTCTGAACAATTGGTTGTTTTGTTAGATGTATTCACATGTTAAGCAAATACTCAAATTGGACTGTAGTTAATTCTAACTGGGAGTAGAGGTCAGGACATTTGATTCTTAAAACTGTAAAGAGGAATTTGTTGCCTGTGTAGAGGAAGGAGTACTTTCTAGATAAAAGGAATATTTGAACCCAATTTTGGAGATAGCAAACACTCCAAGATTGTTGGCAAATAATTTACTTTGGCTTAAGCCTAGGGTGTGCAAACAGGGGGAAATTATATATATATATATATATATATATATATATAGAGAGAGAGAGAGAGAGAGAGAGAGAGAGAGAGAGAGACATTACAGAGAGAGAGAAAACATTGTTTAATCACAGAAGATTTTGTATAACATGAAAATGTATTTCAGCTTTACACTCTAGGCAAAAGGAACTATGACAGATTTTTAAGCCGTGGAGCAGAAACACAGGGTAAATAGGCAGAGTATGATTTATGCTGGGGAGTCATGGAAGACACCTTTAGGAAAGTGATCTTCTATAAGGGAATTACCAAAAAAGGCAAAAGCATGACTCCCACAGAAATATGTATGTATTTAAAAAATAAAACACATGTTAAAGATTTTAAGTCATAAGGGATGTTTTGCAGATGTTATAACTGAATGAGAGACAGAATATACAGATGGACAATGGCCAGATCATATATGACAATGGTACTCTGATTCACGACTTCTGCAGCAACCAGTCCAGGAATTTAAACTGCAATCTCTATAGAGATCAGCCCGAAAGGGTTCAAGGCTTGATCAATTACTGGCATCTACCCTAATTTCAACCCTTGCTTTTAATTCAAGGTCAACTGGATAAAGTCAAATATGCTCCCTGCTATGGCGAGAATGTGTGTGTCCCTCAAAATCCATATGTTGAACCTAGTATCCAATATAATAGTAGTAAGGCATGGAGCCTCTTGAAAAGTGATTAAATCATGAGGACTCCTACTTCATGAATGGAATTAGTGCCCTTATAAAAGTGGTTAAAGGGAGGGTCCTAGTCCCATCCACCCCTCCACCAAGTGAGAACACAGAAGTAGCCATTTTTGAAATAGGGAGCCCTCACCATATATCAGGTCTGCTAGTGCCTTGGTCTTGGATTTTTCAGCCTCCAGAATTGTAAGCAATACGTCTCTATTATTTATAAAATAGTCTGCAGTATTTTTTACAGCAGTCTGAACAGACTAAGATACTTTCCGAACCAATCGATAATTTATTCCTACTTCTTGGTAGCCAGGTTTCATCTTCCCTAGGCCTACACTTCACCCTCCAATCGGAGAATACCTGAGTCTTCCCAACTCCCCTGCTTGCATTTAAGTCTCTTCCAAAAGCAAGTAATGGTGTCTGACTCTGCTATAACAAGCTCTGAATAGTTTCTGTTCTAATTTGTTCCTTTGTGCCTTTGTGCCTTTGTTCATTTCCAAAGTTTTCTTGGAAATTCCACTAACATATAATCGCACTGCTGTTACTATAGAACCCAGCCTTTGACCACGTTTGGTACCCACACAATCCTCTTGTGTCTTCCTACTCATGGCTTGTTAAGCTCATGTCAATTTAATAAGTCTGCATTGGGTCTAAACTCCTCTTTCTTTGCATTGAGTTCCTTACTTCTTAGTCTCAGTTTCAGTACCTCGGTTTTGTCATCAGTTTTCATTTTTGTTTTGACATCCTTGCTGGAATCAGATCATTCTTTGTCATCCAGTTTTATTCTCATGCTTCCTTTTGTGTTGTATCATCTAAAAGCATTGTTTGACATAAGAAGGAAAATTCCAGAGTAGATAACAAGCATAGAGACTATAACCTATTGCTTAGGCTGGCTTCACAGACTGGTGAGTTTGGGATTTTCATTTGGACAGATTTTGCTGTGGATCATTAGTAAAACAAGATGAAATTTTCCTATAATCTTGATTTTTTTGTTGTTGTTGGAAAAAGTTGGCTTTGATCCAGAGCGATCTCTGGTTGTCTGTCTGCCAGGAGAGGAAAGATGTATAGATTGTAGGCTGTACTTTTGGAGGCAGCTGATCATCAGATTGAGTGAACAAAACAAAAAAACCAAAATGTCACATTCCTATTAACTGTTTCCAGGTCTCATCAGGACACGAAGTCTAAATCCTCTCTTCCTCCAGGAAAAAAGATACTCTGATTTTTAAATATATATGCCTATAAACCTAGTCCTTATATATATTTCTTTATATGGCAAAACTCCACCAAAGATGGTTTTGATCCTCAGTGATCACTCTGGGGAACATTGGCATAAAAACAATTATTCATTTGAGTCTTACCTTAGCAAAGAAAGGGAATTAGATCAGCCCCAATGGGCAGCACTTTTTCTGACTGACAGGCATAAGCCCCTGCCTTAGTTCTGCTGAATAACAAAGTACCACAGACAGGGTCATTTATAAAGGACAGAAATTTTTATATTTCATGAGGCTGGAAGTCCAAGAACATGTTGTCAGCATCTGACGAATGTCATCCCATGGCTGAAGTGGAAAAAGCAGAAGTGAGCATGTGAAACAGAGAGAGGCACCAGGGGCTAAGCTCAATATGTAAGAACTCACTCTTGTAATAATGAACCTATTCCTATGATAACAACCTTAATCATTCATACAGAACTACTGTACCCTCATGAGCCAATAACCTCCTATTAGGTCCCACATCCCAACACTGTTGCATTGGGGATTAAACTTCTAACCCACAAGCTTCTGGGAAACACATTCCAGCTGTCAAACAAAATTCTAAATAAAAAATTGCTTTACTAAATGATTCTTTATTGGAGATAATGAATATTTCATAAACTTAGACAATAGACTTTTTTTTTTTTTTTACTGAATCCTTCTCTCATTTTCTTCAAGTTTCCTTCCCTACATCCAATTATCCTGTCACCCCCTTATCTTTTCAATCTCTCTCCTTTCATTACCTGTGTCCTCTTCTTTGTCTTCTCTACATCTCTCTGTCTATTATTTTTTTTCTTTTTTTGCCAATGACTCTTTTCTGACCCAAAATGCCAGTGGCTCTGAAAAACTATTTTTTCTTCCATGAGCCAGGTATGCGGCCAACTATAGAATTTAAACCTTAGACCCAAGGTGTATTAAGGGCAATAGGAATTTCCATAAACCGAGATAAGACCAACAGTTATTTATAGAAGAACCTAGAATTGTTTTGATGCATATAATCTAGGGTTATACAACCTACCTCACTTGTGCACATGTTGATCAGAACCTCAGATGCGAGATTCTGGATAACAAAAGCCAGTTGAACTGACCGAGGTCCCTGAAGGGACCTATAGGAACTTTTTTCTCCTTGGAAAAAAAAAGGCCCCCAAATTGGTCAAAGTCTTTCTTTGTATTTGTTGATTTATTTTGAGATGGAGTTTCACTCTATCGCCCAGGCTGGAGTGCAGTGGCGCAATCTCAGTTCACTGCAACCTGTGCTCCCTGGGTTCAAGGGCTTGTGATTCTCTTGCCTCAGCCTCCTGAGTAGCTGGGATTATAGGCGCCTGCCACCACACCCGGTCAGTCTTTCAAAAGCCATACTTGAAACCCTCCATTACTAATTCATTGGACCATAAATGAATCATGAAAACAGGAAAAAATATGAAACTATTTCTTTTTTAGGATATACTAGAAAATACCTTCCAACAACATTCAACAATTAAAGAAGATACTGATATAACAGCAGCCTTTTCATAAAATTTTGTCCTTGAAGTTCAATGGGAAATTGATGATCTAATTCTAAAACACTAAGTAGAGTAGAAAATGGTCCATTTACCTGAACTGCAACACATGGCAGAACATTTTGAAACGACTTTAAAACAAAAGGAAGACATGACCCAAGGTAGACAGGTGGCCCTGCACACCAAAAAGCTGCAGAATTAATTCTTCTAATAAAGAAACCTAATAGATGAAGACATTTATTTATTCAAATTTTTAGGTCCATCTGCAAAATTGTTATTCTTCTAAGCAGGACCTAATCCAACTACCACCCTGTCATCAATTTCACATAAAGCTACTTGTTTCATTATAATGTTTCTTTACCCTGCCTCTTTCTGTGTGCCTCTAGATCAGAAGTTAATACCTTCATGCCTATACCTGGGGAAGACAACAGTATACGTGAACAGTTATTCCCCAGGGGGTCACTGAAGTTCCCTCCTATTTTTCTCACACCCTCATTCAAGATTTAAAAGATAGATTTCTGCTGTAATTCAGTTTTGATACAATATGTAGAAGATTTCCTACTTTATTTAGAGAATAAGAAAACCTTTAAAAACATCTATGCTTGCTCTTAGCAATGGCAGAAAGTGACATAAAGTTTTAAAATATACATTACAATTTTGCTGAAATACTGTGTATTACGAAATAACCTACGAAAGGAGGGAAAGCCAGTCTCTTATGACGAGCTAAAGACTATGTAGGCTTATCCTAGATTCATTACAAAACGAAAATTTGGAGTATTTCTAGGTTTAACTGAATATAGCAGACAATGGGAGCAAATTATTCTGAGATTATAATAACTATTTATGAGTTGACAAAGTCCTCAATAAGAAACCAAGTCCTGTGGGGGCCCAAGAGTGAACAAGTCTTCTGAAACCTGAAAAAGACTCTTCAACAACCTCCTTCCTTGGTATCACTAACTACGCATGAGTGACCTGGACAAACCATGAAATTTTAACTAAACTTTATGGGGACCATCAAAAACCTATTACTTATTATATCCTCACCCTTGACCTGTGGGAAAGGCTTATGCCTTTTGTCTTGGGTAAGAGCTGGCACTGAATAGCAATGTTTCTGCTAAACTATGTCTAAGTTCTCTGTTTGACCTTATGGCCCCACATGCAGTATTGACAGTACTACTGACTGAAACACCAACTGTTTCAGTCAGTTTATTAATCCCTTGAGATAATGTTGATTCTCTCTCCCATTACTATTAATCACCGGAGAATCCTGAATCTTGCTACTTTCTTGCTTATACCAGAATAAGGAGAGCTTCGCGATTGTGATAGCTTAACAGGAAAATTTCTCTACTTTGCTCAGAATTACTAGAGACTACTATTCAGTTTTAAATGCTTCTGCGCAACTACTCTCATTAGATGATCATAAGGATGATATAACAACAAAAGGTCAAGAAAGTATTGCAATACAGTTGACTATGGAGATGATTGAACAATCCATATATGGTGAAAAATCTAGGGATGCAGCCTTCCCTGAATTCGTCAACCTCTCTCAAGTTAGAGAGTTACCAAAAAGGGGGTATTGAGTGCATGAATATACAATGGCCAGATCACATATGATAACAGAACTGTCACATATAAACTCTATAGCAACCAGCAAGGGGAGCCAGACCAATACGCCTTCAGGACAGTCAGGACTCAGTCAATGACTGCCAGCTCTCCTAATTGCTGCCACTGCTTTCAACTCAGGACCAACTCGAAAAAGTCAATTAAGTTCCCCAAACTAATTACAAAACATAACCCAGTCTAGGTTAGCTCATTTCCACTTTTTTTCTGCCAAAGCCTCCATGTGCACTTACTGGAAGTCTTTTCTTTCTCATTGCAGTTTCCTGAAACCTCTCCTTGCTTTTAAGTTTCTACCAAATGAAGCCATAGTTTGTGTGGTAGCACAAACTGGTCCTAAGTACCATTTAGATATACTTTTTAGTTCTGAGAAGAAAAAACTAGCCATGGGACAGGAATCAATAATGGATCCTTTTCAACAACCAGTGAATTAAACTTGTGACTCCTTAACATGTATTTCTTCCAGACCTCAAGCTCTAAAGCTACCTGCATACACAGAAGACACAAAAACATCTTTTCCCCCTTCTCTGTGTGTTCCATATTACTATCAACAACCTTGCTTATTCAGACCAAATTGAAACCCTTCAAATATTTTTATGAGGCAAGCCAGATTTTACTAATTTCATTTTTTACAGAAGATAAAACAGACACAGAGGGTTAATGCAAATAGTCTTCTGATGCACTTCAACGCACTACTCTACTCTATGTCAAAGAGCTCTAAGTTATACTTTTTTTTAAAAAAAGTTTTTGTTGATACATAATAATTGTACATATTGTACATATTTATGGAGTACATGTAATATTTTGATACATGATCCATGTGTAATAATTAAATCAGGAAATTTAGAATATCCGTCACCTCAAACATGTACCATTTCTGTGTGTTGGGAATATTTAAAATCTTCTAGCTATTTGGAAGTTTGCAATATATTTTTGCTAACTGTAGTAGTCACACTGTGCTATCAAACACTAGAACTTACTCTGTCCTCTAGCTGTTTGTTTGTACCCATTAACCAAACTCTCTTCATTCCCCTACTCCACACTTTCCAACCTATGGTAACTGTCTACTCTCTACCTCATGAAATCAACGTTTTTAGTCCCACATATGAATGAGAACATGTTATATTAGTGTTTTTGTACCTGGCTTATTTCACTTAACATTATGACCTCCACTTTCATCCATGTTACTAGAAATGGCAGGATTTCATTATTTTCTATGGCTGAACAGTATTCCATTGGGTATATATACACCAAAGTTTCTTTATCTGTTAATCTGCTGGTGGATACTCTAGTAGATTCCATATCTTGGCTATTAATAGCACTGCAAAAATATGGGAGTGCGTGTATTTCTTTGATATAGTGGTTGCCTTTCCTTTGGACAAGTATCTAGTAGTGGTACTGCTAGATCGTATGATAGTTATATTTTAAGTTTTTAGAAAAATCTGCCGGATGCAGTGGCTCACGCCTGCAATCAAAGTACTTTGGGAGGGCGAGGCGGGTGGATCACCTGAGGTCGTGAAACCTTGTCTCTACTAAAAATACAAAAATTAGCTGGGTGTGGTGGTGGGCACCTGTAATCCCAGCTGCTCAGGAGGCTGAGGCAGGAGAAACGCTTGAACCCGGGAGGCAGAAGTTGCCGTGAGCTGAGATCGCACCACTGCACTCCAGCCTGGGCAACAGAGTGAGACTCTGTCTGGAAAAACAAACAAACAAAAAAAAGTTTTCTGAAAAATCTCGATGCTGTTTTCCCTAATGGCTTTACTACTTTATATTCCCACCAACAGTGTATAACAGTTTCCTTTTCCCTGCATCCTGGCCATCATTTATTATTTTTTGTCTTTTTGATAATAACCATTCCAACTAGAGTAACATGATATTTCATTGTAGCTTTGTTTTGTATTTTCCTGATAAGTAGTGATGTTGGGCACTTTTTCATATACCTGTTGACCACCTGTATGTCTTCTTTTGATAAAAGTCTGTTTAGATCCTTTGCCCTAATTGGATTGTTTGTTTTCTGCTGTTGAGCTGTTTGAGTTCTATGTATATTCTGAATATTGTTCCTTGTCAGATGAATAGTTTGAAAATATTTTCTTACATTATACAGGGTATCTCTTCACTCTGTTGACTGTTTCCTTAGACATGTAGAAGCTTTTAGTTTATTGTGGTCATATTTGTTTATTTTTACTTGTGCTTCTATACCTTTGAAGTTTTAGTCATAAAATCTTCATCTAGACCAACGTTCTGAATCATTTCACCTTTATTTCCTTCTATTAGTTTTATAGTTTTGGGTCTCACATTTAAGTCTTTAATCTATTGTGTTGACTTTCATCCATGGTGAGAGACTGGAGTCTGGTTTCATCTTTTTGCATGCAGTTTTCCAAGCACCATTTATTGAAGAGGGTGTCCATTCCCCAATGTATGTTCTTTTCTTTCTTTTTTTCCTTCCTTCCTTCCTTCCTTCCTTCCTTCCTTCCTTCCTTCCTTCCTTCCTTCCTTCCTTCCTTCCTTCTTTTCTTTCTTTCTTTTTTGATACAGAGCCTTGCTCTTTTGCCCAGGCTGGAGTGCAATGGTGCAATCTCAGCTCATTGCAACCTCCACCTCTGGGTTCAAGAAATTCTCCTGCCTCAGCCTCCTGAGTAGCTAGATTACAGGCAGTCACCACCATGCCCGGCTAATTTTTGTATTTTTTTAGTAGAGACAGGGTTTCACCATGTTGGTCAGGCTGGTCTCAAACTCCCGACCTCAGGTGATCCACCTGCCTCGGCCTCTCAAAGTGCTGGGATTACAGATGTGAGCCACCGTGCCTGCCTTCCCCCATGTATGTTCTTAATATCTTTGTCAAAAAGTAGTTGGCTGTAAAATATGGCATGATTTTTGAGTTCTCTATTCAGTTCTATTGGCTGATGTGTTTGTTTTTATACCAATACCATGCAGTTTGATTATAATAGCTTTACAGTATATTTAAAAATCAGGTAATATGCCTGTAGATTTGCTCCTTTTGTTCACTAGTGCTTTGGTTGTTTGGGGTCATTAGTGGTTCCATGTAAATTACAGGATTGTTTTTCTATGTTTATAAAGAATGTCATGGCTATTTTAATGAGGATTGCATTGAATCTGTAGATTGCTTTGTGTACTATGGTCATTTTTAGAATATTAATATTTCTGATCTATAAGCATAGAATATCTTTCCATTTGTTAGTGTCCACTTCAATTTATTTTATAAGTTTTTTCTAGTTTTCCTTGTAGAGGTCTTTCACCTCCTTGGTTAAATTTATTCCTAGCTATTTCATTTTTTGTACCTATTTTAAAAGGGATTGCTTCCTTTATTTCTTTTTCAGCTACTTTGTTCCTGATGCGTATAAAAACTACCAATTTTGGGCCACTTGCAGTGGCTCATGCCTGTAATCCCAGCACTTTGGGAGGCTGAGGTGGGAGGATCACGAGGTCAGGAGATCGAGAGCATCCTGGCCAACATGGTGAAACCCCGTCTCTACTAAAAATACAAAAATTAGCCAGGTGTGGTGGCACGCTCCTGTAGTCCCAGCTACTCAGGAGGCTGAGGCAGGAGAATCGCTTGCACCCGGGAGGTGGAGGCTGCAGTGAGTTTAGATTGAGCCACTGCCTTCCAGCCTGGGTGACAGAGAAAGACCTTGTCTCAAAAAAAAAAAAAAAAAAAAAAAAAAAACTACGAATTTTGTATGTTGAATTTTTTTTTTTAATTTTGCAAAATTACTTAATTTGTGTAACAGTTCTGAGTTTCTTGGTGTAGTCTTCACATTTTTCTAGATATAAGATCATGTTGTCTGCAAAGGGAGACATTATGACTTACTTTTTTCCAAATTGAAAGGCTTTCATTATTTTCTCTTGCCTGATTGTTCAGGTTAAGAATTCTACAATTATATAGAAAAAGAATGGTGAAAGTAGGCTTCTTTGTATTTTTCCAGTTGTTAAAGGAAAGGCTTTTAGCTTTTCCACATTAACAATAAAGTTGTTCTAGTATATTTATGAAATTCTTGATTATCTTTTTTATTTCATTTATCAAATTCTTTAGTCTCAGGATTTGTGGTTCTTTTTTATAACTATCTCTTTGTTGAACATGTCATTGAGATCATGAATTAAATTTATGATTTGTTTGTATTGCCAATCTGTGTTATCTTACTGAGCTTCTTTAATATTATTATTTTAGTTTCTTCAGGCATTTTATTTGTTTTTCTTCCACTGGAATCTGTTGCTAGAAAATTATTGTGTTGCTTTGGAAATGTCATGTTTCCTCGCTTTTTTATATTTATTGTGTCCTTATATTGATATCTGTGCATCTGATAATTTCTTCCAATTTTATTCCTTGGTTTTCATAAGGAAATACTTTTTCCTATACATATATCTGTATTATTGGTTGAGTAGGGCACTTTGGTTTTGATTCTGGATGAGTGCAGTAGTGTAGTCATGTGTGATTTCTTCAGCTGTAATCAGTGTCAGTGATGCCTTCAAGTTCCTAAGTTGCTTAGACTGCTGTTGTTAGTAAAGTCTATGGTGAAGTTTGCTAGAAGTGGCATCACTATGCGGGTTGGTGCTCGTGCTTCAGTAGTTGCAGCAGTGGACTAACATTGCTGCTTCTTGGGCCACCAGATGGTGTATGTAGGCACCAGTGGTAGCAAGTCAGGGTAGGAGGATTGTTGGGCTTTTATGTAGCTTGCTCAGGTAATGGCAGTAGTAGCAATGGGGCTGGTAGATGGGCAGTTCTATAAGACCTTGGGTGATATGCGTGGCATTGTCAATGATAATTGTGTCAATAAGCCAAAGCTTGATCCTCCTTGTGGTATGCAGTAGTGCCAATCATAGCAATGGAAAACTGGGTGGGCCAGTTTCCAGGGCCCCAAGTGATGTGTACAGGTGAATGCCAGCAGTGATGGTGGCAGCATGCTCAAGAGATCTGTCCTCTGGCTCTGCATTGATGTTGGCAGTGTTGGGCAGGATGAATTAGCCCCCACACCCCCAGATAACATGTGGGAGCACTGGCAGACTGGATGGGCCCCTCTTCAGACTCCCTGGAGGTGTGCACAGGCACTGGTGACGTGGGTAGAGCATGGTGATCCCCAGGCCCCCATTGACACATGGGCACTAGCAGGTGCAGCACCAGGAGGAATAGGCCTATATCAAACTCACTGATGATGCACATGGATTCATATTGTGGTGAATAGGGCAGGTCAGTCTCCAGGCCCCTGAATGGTGTGCTCAGGCACCAGAGATATACTGGTTGAACCTGTTGTCAGGTTTTCCGATAGTACCTGTGCATCAGTGGTGACAGGCTGAGGAGGACCTTAGTTATACTCTCGTTACCTGAAACTATAGAATTATTTTTATTATGTCCACCATTCCCTGTCAAGGCAAATGTCTTGCTAAACATTTTGCTGTGTCACAATATACGATGATTTTAAAGTAAAAGCCAAACCAAAAAAAAAAGAGGAACAAACCAACAAAAACTAACACAACTTCTGAAAAATTATATTAAATATTATCAGGTACTTATTTCCTGTTTGGAACTAAAATATTGCATTATAGTTTTGAGTATTGAATGCATGCTTATTAATGGTAGGTCATCCTCCTGTTCTTAGTTTATTGATTATCCACTCATTAGTATTTATGTCATTGTCTATTTCAGTAATTATCTGATGTTTTATTAATACAAATTATGTATTTTTTAAATCTCCAATTATCTATGACGCACAGATTTATTAGGGAGAGAGATTTAGTTTTCAGAATTGGACTGGTACCATCTACTGATACACAATGTATTTTCCCTTTTTAATGCATCATCTAATTTGGGTTAGCAGCTCTTACCCAAGGCTTTGGAGAATTAGTCTCCCTCTAATTGCACTAGGTGATTGGCACCAAGGTTCCTATCAGCTTAGGATACTGCTAAGTAGTGTTTCTTCTTGTCCACCACTTCCTGCTTTTACGAAGATATGATATTTTCTGTATTGTGTATTTGTTTTTAGAGACTATACCATCATGGCTCACTCTCCCACTCTGAATGACAAGTTTTAATTGTGAAGTTATTGGAATCATCTTTTTTATGCATATGCCTATGAGGTTATTAAAATTTGCATGTCAAACGTTACTGCTGGCTGAACCTCATTAGTGATAATTTTGCAGGAATCATTGCTTAACATAATTTCATGTTGAACAGTGAACATATGCAGAACTGAGGTTCATTTCTCAACAACGAGTTACATGTTTTAATCTTCATAATCATATATAATATGCCCTTAGCCATACATTTATTAAATATTATTCTCCCTACTTGTTGCAATTTTTTTCTATTAGGCACTGGGGAGGATATAAAATTGTATTAAACATTTTGTAAGGACCTTATAATAAAATAATGGAGAATATGTGTTTAGAAATTACTATGATTCAAAGCAGCACATGTTATTTTATAGGAGCGCTATTATCACTAAGTTCTCTGAGGTTCCAGGAAAAGAGAGGTCATATCTTTATGTGGCATACAAACTGGATTTCACTTCAAAAGATAAGTGAGATTTTGAGGATCACAGAGAATATTGTAAGTGGAGACAATGGCAGTAGTTAGAGTTGGTAAGGCCCAAGAGATGTCCAGAGCAATGGAAGTCATTCATTTTGTTGTAGGGTAGTTTATGCTTAGGAGGATGACAGGAGAACGTGTTTCTAAAACAGAAAGGAAGAGGAAAAAGGAACTTCAGTGATTTACTGAGGAATTGTAACTTTTTGAGAAGGCAAAAAACTGGTATAATGTGATGTTACATTAGAAAGGTTGATTTTTTGACTATAGAAAAGGTGGATTACGAGGGGCTGGCATGAGAATGGAGCAAGTGAGTCCGAGTTAGGAGAATGGGTGATAGTTTAATGGTATTACATTTCTCTCTTATTTTGTACCTCTTATCTATCTACTGATATCATGCATTTTCATGTATTATTATTTTGAATGTGGTCATTAGAAAACCAGACCAACCAGGTAATAGAAGTAAGAAAGGAAAAAAAAAAAAATAGGTATGCAATACTTTGAAAAAAACCCTAAAAATTATTTGAGTTGACAGACTATATGTACAATAAAATTTTAAAAAGAATGTTGATTTGGACTTCCACATATTTTGATCTTAGATATCTGGGAGAAGTATGGCAGAAATAGAAAAGTCAGATAAAATGTACTCGGCAGGAATAAAAAATCAATTAAATTAAGACTTACTGAAACTGAGTACCTTAAGACATCTACACCAATATGTGTAACTAGAATTATGATTAGAATCTAGGTGATGAGAAGGGTTGTTAATAAAGACTTGGAAGTCTTCATTATGTAGCTTAACATTGAATGTATGAGACTATATTAAATTACTTAGTGACAGACATTTACACAAATTTACTCTTACATTTTCTCCTAAGCTCCAAATACAAGTCTGCACATTGAAGTAATATCTCATCCATTTGAACTATTCAAATAAGAATTTGTGATAATTTGAAAGCAGCTATGCCATCTGTAAAAAACAGAACTTGCCAAGTAAAGCCATAGGGTAATCAAATGTGTAGATTGGGGAAAGAAAGAATAAACTACTCAGGAGAACAAATTGTTTTCAAATATTCAAATTTGTTCGAGAAAAGCAGTCATTGAAACAAGGAATTGTGTAACTTCTTCAATAGATTACAACCTCTCAGAGGCCAAGAACAACTTTTTACATAGATATATGTGACATACAAATTGTAATACACTGAGTAAAATATGTATTGGCTGAATAAATGATTTACTATGCTATTCAAATACTCCTTCCAACATATTCAAAAGAGCAAAAACTGTGAAGTCCATCAGATGTGAGTTGGAGCACTGGCTATGGTACTTAGCAGATGTGTGACTTTGGAAAAAAAATTACTATGAAGCACAATTATAACAACAGCTATTTCTTGGGTTCATAATAAGTAATAAAATAACACATCTAAAAAAGTAATAAAAATATGTAAAATTAAGGCAAATCCCTCTATTTGATAATGCTTACTGATTGAAGCTCACTGTTCTCTTCACTCTATCCTCATTTTTCTTCTAAAGAGGATATAGGTAGCTATGTATTGATTGGGTTAAAATATACTGATTAAGTCATTGTGCAGTTTAGTGGACGTCTTATTATTCTGAAAAAGGCAGATAAGTTGGTGCCCACATGGGAATACTTTCTGGCATATTTTCTCTTTTTAATGAGAGTCTGGAGAACATAGTCAGGTTTAGAGTTTTGCTGCTTTGAGATCTGTACCTCCATAAGGTCACCTAGGATAGGGGTTAAGGTCAACTCTAGTCCAGGTATTGGCAGAAAAACATTATTTCTCTTCTAAGCTATGCTGTTTTGAGTTGGTTTCTTGCTTACTTGATGCTCTGTTCTATCTTTTTTTTTTTTTTTTTTTTTTTTGCTTTTGTTGAGTTGGTTTCTTACGGATTGAATCATCTTTCTGGATTGGTCATTTCTGCTACTGGAATTGCGATAGATTAGCTGAGTATTTCTGTGATCCGAGGGAAGGAAAGTTTGTCACAGACCACTCTGCCACTTTTAGTTCCAGGCCTTATAACTACATCTAGTCTCAGCAAAAACAGTTATTTTAATTGTTCATATAAGAGACCATATTAGTATTTTTGGCTAGACTTCAAAGTAGTATAAAATTATAAGGAGGTAGAATGGAGAGGTTACCATGACTTTACTAAGCCAGGAGTCTGAGATTTTTACCTTCCAATCTCTGTATATTTGTATATTCCAATCTTTGTATATTTAAATGTTCATTGGTTCTCTTTGCAATAAAGTAGTTTGTTACTTTAGTGTGGGTAATGATATATATGCAAAACCAAATATTATACCATCCACATCTAGTAGGTATCCATAATTTACCTATAATGTTTGTACTCTATAAATATTTATTGAGTATCTTCTCCTTGTAAGTCAAAATGCTAAGAATTTTGAAGAATGCCAAAAGGAATTATATATACATTACCTCTATGAAACTTTCAGTATGATGTGGAAGAAAAGTTATATAAATAATTCAACAAGATGAGGGAGAATAATATTTTAAAATTTGATAATGATGATGGCATTAACATAGAACAGGTGCCATAGCTTCTTGATACTTAACATGAAAAATAATTAAGTTGTAAACACAAAGTTTGAGATAAAGCCAGTATAAGCAGGTAGAGATACTTACTAATTAATTGGAAATGCAAGGCTAAATTTGCAAGAGAGCAAAGTGTTAGAGTAGAGCAAGATGAAAAATACATGACATTAAAGACAGTAAACAAATCTGTGAAAGGAAGAGTAGAAAGTGGATAGGAGTGTAATAAACATTTCCAACAAACTGTCAGATTATTTAGCATTCATTCCTTTAAAAATATCTACTGATTCTCTAGCATTCATTTCTTTAAAATATATTTATTGAGCATCTACTATATATCTCAGCTACTGTGGGATTCTGCAGTGAACAAAATAGTCTAAAAATCTCTGTCCACTTGGAGCTTATAGTTTAAGAGATGACACAAAACCAAGCAAATTTTTAAATATACAAAATACATTATGTGGAGATGAGAATGTTGAAGAAAAAGGAAGACATGTAATAGGATGGGGGGCACTGAAATTGGAGAAGAGACTTTCTAGTTTATATAGAAGACTACTGAAAAAAGTCCAAAGCTGGCATGACACTGGAATGATAGGCACCTGATGGAGAGCTGCTTTTCTTTCTTTTTTTTTTGGCTGAACTTTAGTCTTGTAAGTTTCCCCTTTCCTCAGTAAAACCCATTTCTTAATCCATGAACTGTGCTGTGGAATCTGTGTTACTCTCTGTGTTAGAAAAGAATATAGCAAATTATTTGGAAAAGCCTTCAATATTCTCCTCCCTCTGCGTACGTATCTTCAAAATGTGATTTTGCACGCAGTCCCATAAAGCTATATTTTCTCCACTTCTGAATTCTGAGCTTGCTTTGACCACTAGAATATGGCAAAAGTGTTATTGTGCCAGCACTGACAATAGACCTCAAAAGGCCTAGCACACTTTGGCTTACTATTTTAGTACCTTGTTTTTATGAGACCAATCTTGACAAGCCAACCCCAGGAGATCTAACAGTTTTACTAGAGAAACATCTATGAGCCCAGCCAAGATCAGCAAAACTGCCCAACCAAAATTAGACTTATCATGTTTTAAATGGTGTTTTATGTCACTAATTTTGACATAGTTTATTATGTAGCAAAAGATAGTCCTTACTAAGTGTACATAAAATACATCGTTGAGCTTTTCATTAAAGCAGGGAAATAAAAACAGAGCAGCAGCTGGAGAAAGATGTGGGGACAAGAGACAATGTTTTATATATATATATATAATTTCATATTATATAATTTTATATATATATGAAATTAGCAATCATAAAAAGGAATGAGTTTATGTCCTTTGCATAGACATGGGTGGAACTGAAGGCCATTATTCTCAGTAAACTAATGCAGGAACAGAAAACCAAACATCGCATGTTCTCACTTATAATTGGGAGCTGAACAATGAGAACACATGGACACAGGGGGGGGAACAATACACACTGGGGCCTGTTGGAGGGTAGGATCCAGGGGGAGAGAGCATTAGGAAAAATAGCTAATGTATGCTGGACTTAACACCTAGGTGATGGGTTGATAGCTGCAGCAAACCACCATGGCACACGTTTACTTATGTAACAAACCTGCACATCCTGCATATGTACCCTGAAAATAAAAATAAAAATTTTAAAAATAAATTAAATTTTTATATGACATTGAAAATAATAGAATAGAAAAGAGAGAATTACTAACCTTAGCGTATAGAAATATTAGAGTATAAATTCCATAAGGACAGTAATTTTAATTTTTTTTTCCACTATGTATTCCCAGTATCTAGAACAGTGTCTGCCATATAGTAAATGCCAAATAATATTTTGTCAAAATAATCAGTGAATTTAAGATACAGGAACATAGACATGATCGTTGTATGAATGATCCAATATCTTAAATGCTACATATCAAATACCAAACTCCTATGGTTGTCCACAAAATCTGCTTCTTCTTTGAACTTTATTCATTTGTTATATTTCTATGTATGTATTTGTTCAAAAAATATGTATTTGTTAAGTGAATTCCATGTGCCAGACACTGGGCTAAGTGCTGGAAATACAGCCGTGAAAAAAGAGACAAGCCTTATCCTTTTCATGGAGCTTGCTGCCTTAGAGTTAGGGGAAGATAAATTTTAAAAGGAAAAGAAAAATAGAAATATTTAATTAGTTCCAATTATGAGAAATAGCAGAAGGATTATAAACATATTTTATAGGAGAATTATGTAAGGCATTATTATTTTTTAGTTATATCCACTAGAAATTTATAATTTTTTTTATTTCTCTCTTCTGTCATCTCCTATGCTTAATCAGTGATAAATCAGTCTCTTTTGGTTCTGAACTATTTATTTTATTCTCATTCTAACTGCTTTATATCAGAGATCAGACCTTCTATATCTATTCCTTAAACTATTTCAAAATCCTTCCAATAGTCCTTCTCCACTTAAATTTCTCTTTTTTATATCAAGTCTCTCCTGTGTCAAAAAACAACAAATATAAATTTTCTATGGTTTAGCTAGGGCTCCATCCAAAGTCACTTTAAAAAATTTTTTCTTTAAATGCTTCTTTGTAACCTGTAGCTTAGGATGATTTAGAAACTCCTATTTTAACTCAGCCTTTCATACTTGAGCTTAAATTAATATTGAACATTCACTACTAAGTAAATAATACATAATTAGCACAGTTCTATACTTTTGCTCAGCACCATTTCCTCATCCTCAAAACTGCTTAACCTTTTGATTCTACGATCTCCATGACGTTCAAGTCAACATTATTACTTGGAATTGATAAGTGTTTTCTCTGAGCTTATTTTAAAGTCTTAATTATAAAATATATAATGCTTTGCTTTGCACTTTAAGATTTGCAAATGCATTCAACCACTAAATTTATGAATATTTAATGACTACATAGTAATTGTACGTATTTCTGGGGCATATGGGATATTTCAATACATGTGTACAATGTTTAGTAATCAAATCACAGTAACTGGAATATCTATCACCTAAAACATATATCATTTCTTTGTATTGGGAACATTCAAATCCTCTTTTCTAGTTATTCTGGAATATCCAATAAATTATCATTAACTATATTCACCCAACGGTGCTATGGAACTCTAGCCCTATCCCTTTGTCCCTCTACCCTTCCCAGCCTCTGTAACTACAATTCTATTCCCAAAGTCTGTGAGATCAACTTTTTATCTACCAGATATGGGTGGAAACATGTGGTATTTCTGTGTCTGTATCTGGCTGTTTCACTGAAAATTCAGCCACTCTATTTTGAATTACTTATTGGCAAAAATGACAACTTAATTATATTTGAAAATACCTATCCTGGTCCATTGTGCTTACTAAATACTCAATATCTCATTCCAATTTATTGATTTTTAAATGAAAATTTAAAATAGCTAGCACTCAATTGTTCTTAGAAGTTCAAGTATGCATTAATAATAATATAATGTAAAATATTAACAAATTCAGGCTTAATAAGGTCAAGAGAACCAAGTCAAGCAGTCTACATGGGACAACCTCCTGATGACAAAGAGGAGAGCAGTTTAGGTGACACATCAGTCATTGGGATAGTGAAGTATGAGTGTGGCAAATGGAAAACATCAGTACAATTTTAAACAAAGTATCAGTAATTATAATAATATTCCCAAGGCTTTTCTTACTGTCGACAAAGCATATTTCATCTCATTTAAACATATACTCACTTCTACAAATACTATTTTTCCACATTTTTGAAATTTTCAGCAGTAATTATATCTTAGATGAAATGAGACTACAGATCTCATCATAACAGAAAAGAAAAAAATGAGAAATCCAAGCCATTTTCTTTAGCAGAAGACAAGTGGAAACAAAAAATAATGCTAAAGAAGAAAGATACTTTAGATTAGGCCAGGCTACTTATTCTCTGTTGTAGGCATGATTGTAATTTACAGACTCTGACATCAGCTCACTTAATATGCAAAGATTATCATTTTGTCCAATTAGTATTGCTTTTACATCAAAGCCTGTTTCTGCACCTGCAATAGGACAGCTGAATGTGGCTAAAAAGAACACTGTACAGTGATGACTTTATATTCCATTTTAAATTCCAGACTCTTAATGCTGAGTGCTGCCACACAATCTTGCCACATTTCTCTGAAGAGTCTTTTAACAATGCATCTCATCACCTTCTAAAATTTTAGTATTTAGTATCCAGGGTTAATCTTGGTGTCTTTTCTCTTCTCTGCTTATGCCTGACCTTTTATTATGCCATTCTGTCTTTTGCCTTTTCATATCTTCTATTTCTGATGATGGGCATATTTTTATATCCAATTAAAATATGTCTCCTAACTACCAAATTATATACATGTACTTTGCCTATTTAACATCTTGATCTGTGTGTCTGTTAAATATCTCACTTCCAGCATGTCCAAACATGTCTCCTAAGACCCACTCTTATCACAATCATCCTTATTCTATAAAATAAACATACCGTCATTCCAGCTCATCAGACACAAAAGCCTTTGTTTTTTTCTATAACATTGTACATCAGCAAATCTGTTGGCTGTCCTTTCAGAATATATTCATAAACCGTCCTGTGCCACTGGCATTGCTACCACTATGATTGTAGCCAATATCTGTTTTTTACTAAAATTATTCCAACTGCCCATAACTTTTTGACATAGTTATAAATGTATAACTGTGTACTTCAGTCCCAAATCTACTCTTCAGTACCCGCGCAAATAGTCTAGACTGTTCGGGCATTTCTCCTTCACAGCCAGGACAGTGTAAAGCTTTGTCAGTAGAGGATATTGGAGGGATCTTGTAGGAAGAAGGAGACTTCCCTTCGTGATCCCCATATACTGTATTTTTTCTTTTTCTTATTTTTATTTCATACTCTGTGAGTGGTGTGGGGTGCGTGAATGTCTAGTGATAATCTTTCAACTATGGGTCCAGAATACTTGTTGACTTTGTAGTCATAGCCTGGGCCTGGTGACCACTTCACTGTTGCTCTTCTGATGTGCACATTGCATGTTCCAGGCCTTACACTTACAGTTACCTAACCCCCTTTGCTTACTTCCCATAAGCCTTGCTCCTTTGTATGCTAGGATTTTTCTGCTTGTTCAGTGACTGTAAACCAGTCCTGGTCCTGACAACCCAGATAACTTTTTGGCCATCCAGTGAGCTGCAACCTCACCTTTTCCTATGAGGTTTGACTCCCATTTGAAAGAAGGGAGCTCCTCTTTCAAGTGTGCCCTTCCTTAGGTCTGCCCCTTAGCCCTTACCCTTTAGTGTTGTGTTTACCTCGCTATGTTCACTCTCCTATCATTGATGTAGAGGTAATAATTCCTTGTAGTAAACGTCCATGGTTCAAATTACTATGTACTTTCTGTCTCCTCATTGAACTCAGACTGATGCTCTCACTGCTTCTGCGGCTTATTTCCCATAGGCTTTGCACTACACGGCAGTCACAGGGATTCTGTTAAAATTCTGACTTCAGATTAGGTCATTCCTCAGATTGAAGTCCTCCAACAGATTCTTATGTCACTTAGAGTAAAGTCAAAAGGGCATTTTTTATTTGGTCACATTCTAACCATGTGACACTATACTGTACCTTTGTTCTCTCTGGTACACTGACTTCTCTGGGCGCCCTTGAAAAAACATACCAAGATGCTCTCTTCTCAAGGCCATTGACTTTTCTATTTGCTTGTCTTTGAACACCTTCTGTCCAGATGTCCACATGTCTCAGTACACAGTAACTGCTGTTTTTATATAGAGTTAGTTGTTTATATAGAGTTAATTGTTTCCTTTAGTTTTCTTCTCAATGTTGCCTTATGTGAGGGTCTTTTCTTGAACACTCTAGTTAAAATAGCAGTTACTACGTTTCCTCCATCCTGCACCATCCCAGCACTCTTGATCTCTTAAACTGCTCTATTTTCTCCCTGGTACTTAGCCCTGCATTGTTTTTAAATATAAATTATTATTCTTTTATTGTTAGTCATCAACTACAATGCAAGGTAGAGATTTTGATTTCTCTATTACTATGTTTCCAGGACCTACATTTCTGTTACATAGTAGGTGCCCAATATACGTTTTTTGAATGAGTAAATTTATTTTGGAGATTATTAATTTTTGCACAATTTCAGAAGAATAGACATAAACCCTTACTTTTGCTCTTACCACAACAGAATCTGACTTGTTTTTTGTCAAATACAATATCCTAACATACGCTTCTCTCTGGCATCAAGCATGATGGAACTACAGATGTTTTAAAACAATTCTGTGTTAAATTTGTTTGCAATTGATATGAAATGGTAGCCTCAGAAACTTATCCTTCACATTATTCCATTTTCAAAGAGTCTGCTGCAGATGCCGACCCTTTGTCTAATAGATTTACAATATCTCTTTTTATTTCCATTGACGTAGTGGTTTGTGACGTATTTCTCTGAAAAAAAAATTAGATAATGCTTGTGCTTTAACAATCTCCTAACTAATGTTTAGTTTACAGGAATAAACCAACGTTAAGTCCACATGATATATTGTCCATCTGCTCATGTTCATGAATTCTTATGTTCCAAACTTAACTCTTGGTTATTTCTCTTCTTTTCAAGATTATAAAGCAAGTCATAATTTCTCTTTCCAAAGTTAAAGGAAAGACATGGAGAATTATGTTAGTAGCAGGAGTGTGTATATACATATACACACACACACATATATGTGTATGCACACACATACAAACACACACATACATACTTCTGCTACTAACATAATACATGCATATATAATACATATGTATGAACATAATACATATGTATATAATACATATATATTTGTAAATTTTTAGCTGTTTGTCTTCTCAAAAAAAAAAAAACCCTATATGACTTCTCCAAAGAGAATTATGATTTTCTGCTATAAGGTATGAAACACGTTAGGAGTGAGTTTTTTCTTTCATTATTAAGAAATATTTCTAAGACGTCTGAATGATCTGATTGCAAAGGCTATTATTCCTACTGGTGACTCCATTTCAAACAGATTAAGATACAAGAAGGGGCCACACGCGGTGGCTCAAGCCTGTAATCCCAGCACTTTGGGAGGCCGAGACGGGAGGATCACGAGGTCAGGAGATCGAGACCATCCTGGCTAACATGGTGAAATCCGGTCTCTACTAAAAAAAAATACAAAAAAACTAGCTGGGCGTGGTGGCGGGCGCCTGTAGTCCCAGCTACTCGGGAGGCTAAGGCAGGAGAATGGCATAAACCCAGGAGGCGGAGCTTGCAGTGAGCTGAGATCCGGCCACTGCACTCCAGCCTGGGTGACAGAGCAAGACTCCATCTCAGAAAAAAAAAAAAAAAGATACAAGAAGGATGCTATAAACAGTGATAACTGGATAAAGGGGGAACAGTAGTTCTGGATAATAGAATAACTAAAAAACAAGCTCCTGAATGTTTCTTTAAGCAATAATTTTTTTTCTCCTCCAGAATCAAATAGTTTGGATAATTCCAGACACCAAAGAAATAGTGACTTGACTGATAATGCAGGGAAATCCCTCCATTTGAGAAAATAAGCAATAGTCATTACCCTTGATGGCAACTCTTGTTATTCTAGATTGTATGCAGTTTTGACACTGCAAGTAACAAGACGGACAATTTTTGAAAATATATTGATATAAAAATCTATTTGGTAGTGAGCTGTCTTAGAGCTAGAGCTGCTAGAAATGTTGTCTAGTCCTATGGTGGCAAAATATATATCATTCCAACATTCACCATTAAAACAATATGCTTCCATGACATAGGCCAGTTGGGAAAATTTCAGGGAATGAAAAATATTGCAGTGGCATAGCTTTAATTGATTGGGGTTCTGAAAGTCAGACTCCACAAAAATGAGTCTTTTTACTTCCAAATTCATTTCATTTGTATGGACAAATATATCATTTTTGTGACATATTCATCAGCAAATGATAACTGTATGCAATTTGGTTATTAACTCTAACAAGTTTCTGTATATATGGGGTAAAATGCAAAATTAATTTATAGTTATTCAGAAAGTTCATTACTGATGCATGCTCAATGTTAAACAAAATTATAGAGAAAAAATTGTCTAACTTGTAACTGAAGTACAATGCTTGGTGAGACTGAAGGGCATTCAATGGCAATTCAGGATAGGTTGATTGGCACTAAGAATTATTGCAAGTACATAATGATAACAAACTTCCTTGATGAAATAAGCAGATGATATATAGTGTCTAACAAGACAATAGTACATGTAATTGGATAATGTACTGTGTTTTCTGTTGTAGATTAGGTGAGCAGGCACAAAAGTGTTACTATCTTGCACATCAAAATTGAATTTCAGCTACAAATTGTTAAGTGGATTAATGTTGGATTAAAAATAAAGAGAAGCATGTGTTCAAAACAGCTCTATAAAGGGAATAGGTAAAAATATTATAATTATTGGCAAGTCATTCCACCAAGTGAAGAATTAAAAAAAATGGCCTTCTTTGAGAAACGCTATTCTACTACTTCCAGAAATTAACTAGTCCAAATGCATTATTATCATCTGGAGGAATATATGTAACACTGCATTTTATAATGAAACACTACTGATGTATTTATAATGGAAGACTGAAAAATTGTTTGGCCCAATTTATCTGTCTCTTCTCCCCACTCCTGCATATGCTCTTTCCATGTCCTTTTCAGGGTTGTGGCCTGTAGATATTAGCTTGGCTGTCTGATTTGCTTTGGACAATAGCAGAAAATGTGGCAGTTCTAAGCCTAAGCTTTAAGAAGCTTCATATGTTTCTGTTTGTCCTCTTGCATGTCTGCCATAAATATGAGAAGATTAGCTCATGAAAGATAAATTTTATAGAAAGTCACTAAAAGTTATAGAAAGTTACTAAAAGTGACAAAGATTGCTGGATTTCTTTTAACAGGTATTTTAAGGACCTGTCATGTATTCTTTAGTGTGAAGGAAAAAAAAATGTTATTTTACTCTGCCCAATATCTTTCAAAATGATTCAAGTCTTATATACATTCCCTGAATAATGGCTGCCCCCATGAATTGGGGCCCCTGAATGAACACATATGCAACAGTGATACCCCCTAGCTAAGGCACAGACCTGTAGTCATAAGAAGAGCCACCCAGCTGTCCAGCTGCTGCAACCCAAAACAGAATCATTTAAGCACTCCCGGCCTACATCAGTAGAACCATGTCAACAGACCCAGAAGCTCATGAAAATAAACGATAATTATTTTAAAATGCTGTGTTTTGGGGAGATTGGTGACATAGGTTTATTATGGAGACAGTTGACTGATATATATTTATCTGACACCACACATTTTAGTAAGATGTCTATTATGATAATGCTAAGCACCAAACCAACACCTGTCTTTCATCCCCATACACACACCAAATCTCAAAGACTGAGAAGAATAAGTGCTCTTTTCATCACTCAAGGGTCTTTGGAATAGCTAGTGGCTTTTCTTCAGACTACAAGTTAGCTTCAGACTACTTCAACCTGACTGGCAGTCTGAGAACAGAGCATGCTGCTTTTATGATAGATGGCAAAAGGATAAGAAGAATGCCAAACATGAAAGCACATTAATGCATCTCTCCTATCATTTTTGTTCACATTCTGTTGCAAAGTAATTCACATGGCCATTCTCAAAGTAGGGAGGGTAGCAGGAAGTAGAGTCTGCCGTAAGAGAGGAGAGGAGGTGGAGAGAAGTAAATATTTTCTGAACAATTATCTGACCTCTCACATCATACATTACCTGTATTAATCTCAGTCTTCCTTATTGAGGTTTCAGGGTAAAGGCCAATGAAGATAGGATAGAAAACAGGATAAAATCTAAGACACTGTTAGATGATAAGCACAAAAGGGTGAAAATAACTAAAGAGAATAACTGGATTGTTTGTAACACACAGCATAAAATCTTTCAGGGAATAGATACCCAATTTTCCATGATGTAATTATTATATATTGCAGCCTATATCAAAACATCTTATGTACCTTATAAATATATACACATAGTGTTGTAGTCTCAGCAAGGCACCAAGATGTAACAGTCTTGTCTGAGATAATGTCTGGAGTTTTTTGTCCGACCTCCAAGAAGAATAAGGAGTGTGGACACAAAGGTGAGGTTAGAGCAAAAGTTTAATAAGTGAAAGAAGAAAGCTTTCTGCCAGCAGAGAGGGGGGCCTGAACAGGGTGCCTCCTATGAAGCTGGGGTCCAAGGTTTTTATGGACCACATGTGAGATTTTTATGGGAAGGGGAAGGAATATGCTTAGTCCACGGGCTATCTTGGAGAATGGTGTGACTCAGCTTGGCCCAGGGCCTTGGCCCGGGACCAATCAGGAGCTGGACTAATGATTCGTAGAGTTACTTAGCTTGGCCAGGACCTATCGGGGCTGAAGTGAAAGCTTGGCCTGGGACCTTGGCCCGGGACCAATCAGAGGCTGAAGTGATGATTCATAGAAGCCGGACTCACAATCCAAATAAAGAAAAGTGGAGTGCGCACCGGAACCCACTGGATCCCACTGTGCCCATGCCCACAAAAGGAGAAGAAACATTTCCTGGGAGCCCACTGACTATGCAAAGGCCAAAGGCCAGGACTTTGTTCCTTTATCTGAGTGAGCTGGAGGTTTGTGCAAGTTTTTATCCAAGCGGCCTGGACGTTTTTCTGTCTGCGTAACTGCAGGCATGTTCCAGGCACAACAGCCTGTACTAGATTTCCCTTATCTGTGCCTGCAGCTTATGTGGGTATGAGGCACTGACCCATGGACGGGGGGTTCTCTGGAGACCATTCCCTTGTTATCCACCTAAGGCAAGCTAACTAACTCCTTTCAATAGTATGTACCCTCAGTAATTAAAAATAAAGAAATGTAAGCGTTAAACAAATAAATAGCAGAATACGTAAGGAGCTCAAACAACTCAGTAGCAAAAAGAAAACAGAAAAACGAAAAACAAATAATCCAATTAAAAATTGGCAAAAAATATGGATAGACATTTCTCAAAAGAAGACATACAAATGGCCAAAGGGTATATTGGAAAAGTATGCCCAACATAATTAATCATTGGAGAAATGCAAATAAAAACCACTATGAATATTTTACGCCAGTTAAAATGGCTTCTACAAAAAATATGGGCAATAACAGATGCTGGTGAGGATGTAGATAAAGGGGAAGGCTCATATACTTTTGGTGGGGGTATAAATTAGAATAAGCCATTATGGAAAACTATGTGAAGATTTCTCAAAAAGCTAAAAATATAACTAACATATGATCCAGCAGTTTCCTATTGCATATAGATCCAAAAAAAGGAAATCAAAATATTGAAGAAACATATCCTATGTTTATTACAGCACTATTAACAATAGACAAAACATGGAATCAACCTATCAATTATCTATTGATGTACCCATCAGTAGATAAATGAAAGAAGAAAATGTGGTATGTATACAAAATAGAATGTTATTCAGTCATTCGCAGCAACATGGATAGAACTGGAGGTCATTGTGTTAAATAAAATAAACCAAGCACAGAAAGATTATATATTACATGTCCACTCACATGTGAGAGCTGAAAATGTGAAGCTTATAAAAATATCAAGTAGATTGGTGGTTACCAGAGGCCACGAAGGGTAGGGAGAAGAAGGGATTGAAGATGGGTTGATTAATGGGCATAAACAGTTTGATAAAAGAAATACCTAGTTTTATAGATCAGTAGAGTGACTATAGTTTTCAATAATCTAGTGTATCTTTCACAATAGCTAGAATAGAATAATTCAAATGTTTCTAGCATAAATAAAAGACAAATATTTAAGGTGACGCATATCCCAATTATACTAATTTAATCTTTACAAATGATATGAGTATGTTAAACTATTTCATGCACCTCCAAAATATGTACATTCATTATGTATCAATAACAAAATAAATGTTGAAGAAAAATAATTCCATACATTTTATTCCACATTCAGAACATTTTTTCTTTCTAATTATAAACCTAATGTTAAATATTCTCATCCTGTTTTCTTGTTTTTACTCCTCTTTGTAACACCTCTTTTTTAATGCTGAAACAAAGCAACCTTACTCTGATTTCACACTCTGATTTTAGCATGTAATATATTATTCTGGAATCCTAAATATACATGCCTATCAGACTTTGTTGACTGAAGTCACAGGAACTGTATTGCTCATCTTTTCACCCCCTAGCCCCACCCCACTAACATCTGGCTAACTCTGACCCTTTGTAAGTGCTCCATGATTGCTGGTTGGAATTCACTTATATGTGAGGACTCCAAAGAATAAAGAGGGTGCTTACTAATGTCATACAGGCACTCCCTTCTCAATGTTCAAGAAACTACATTAGTACAACTGTTTCTGGTAATAATTAAAGAGTGAAATTATCAATTTTAATCAAATGTCACATATAGTACCTGGATATAATTAATTATTTTAAATATTTTTAGATTATATCATTATATTATAATCATTAAATATAGTTTTTTTATAACTATCAACCCAACTAACTAAAACGTATGTATTATTGAAATGCAGTGAAATGATTTTCTTTTCCACATTATGTCTACACTCATTCTTTAATAATAATCCCTCTGCTTTGGGGCTGAATAATACTTCAGTTTTGCCTTTGTCTTGGACATCACCCCCAACCTGCCTTTTCCTTAGGTTTCCTCTTTACCTACTCCAATATTTTACATATTAAAATTACCTTTCTTTGTTCCGGGTTATTATTGTATTTTGTGCCCCGTATCGTATTCTATTGCCAATTTTCGTCAAACATTATCCCTCAAAATTCACTGTTTTTATTTTAAGGGTAAGTATGGCTCCACCCTCTATTTTAAATATTATGAGACTATTGCAGGCTTTTTTTATGTTAGGTTTCCTGACTATCTCTCAAAGATAACAAAAAATTCTAATTTTCTACTTATTGATTTCAACGTATGATTATAACTGAATCTCTTCTTCTGACTTTCTGGCATAGTTCTACAGCCCCAAAGCAGAGGGATTATTATTAAAGAATGAGTGTAGACATAATGTGGAAAAGAAAATCATTTCACTATATCATCATTTATGATAGTCCTAAATGTCTTCATTCGCAACTTCTTTGAAAATTAAATATAGTATATTAATTTTTCTTACCTGACTTCTTGTATCACTGTTTATTTTTGAATTTGTATGTTGGTGCCACGAAGTTCTGGCCTCAAGTGTAATAACACATTTTCATCTTCGTTACACCCAGACCTTTCTCCTTCGCTCTTAGTTTTTGTTTTAGTTTTAAATATTACCTTAGGTAAAACATTTTAGATGTTTTTTATAAAACTAAAATATAAATTGCCTTCTTAAATGTTACCCCTTCTTTTTATGTGACACGTAGGAATTATTTTTTCTTCAATTCCAAATTATTGCATAATTTTTCTGACTACACTTTTTCTTGTTTTAGTCTGTTACAAAGAATTACCTGCAACTGGAAAATAGATAAAGCAGAAACTTATTTTATTTTATTCCACATTCAGAACAACATTTTTTCTTTCTAATTACAGACCTAATGTTAAATATTCCCATCCTGTTTTCTTGTTTTTACCCCTCCTTAATTTTTGAAAAATAAGCAATGGGGGCTGGGCATGGTGGCTCATGCCTATAATCCCAGCACTTTGGGAGAGTGAGGTGGGTGGATCATGAGGTCAGGAGTTCGAGACCAGACTGAACAACATGGTGAAACACTGTCTCTACTAAAAATATAAAAAATAGTCAGGCGTGGTGGCGTGCGCCCGTAATCCCAGTTACTCAGGAGGCTGAAGCAGGAGAATCACTTGAACCCGGGAGGCAGAAGTTGCAGTGAGCCGAGATTGCGCCACCACACTCCATCCTGAGTAACAGAGCGAGACTCCATCTTGGAAAAAACAAAACAAAACAAAACAAAAACAAGGAAAATAAGCAATGGAAAAAGGACTCCCTGTTAAATAAAGGGTGCTGAGATAACTGGCTAGCTATATGCAGAAGAATGAAACTGGATTCCTACCTATCACCATATACAAAAACTAACCAATGATAGATTAAAGGTTTAAATGTAAGACCTCAAACTATTAAAGTCCTGGAAGAAAACCTAGGACATACCGTTCGGCACATCAACCTTAGCAAAGAATTTATGACTGAGTCCTATTGCAGCAAAAACAACAACTGACAAGTGAGACCTAACTAAACTAAAGAGCTTCTGCACAGCAAAAGAAACTAGCAACAGAGTAAACACACAACCTATAGGCTGGAAGAAAGGATTTGCAAACTGTGCATCCAACAAGGTCTAGTATCCAGAATCTGTAAGGAACTTCAATTCAATGAGCAAGAAACAAAGAGCCCCACTAAAGAGCAGGCAAAGGACATGAACAGACAGTTCTGAAAATAAGACATACAATCAACCAACAAACATGAAAAAAGTTTAACATCCCTCTTAATCAGAGAAATGCAAATTGAAACAATGAGATGCCATTCCACACCAGTCATAATGGCTATTACTAAAAGTCGAAAAACAACAGTTGGTTAGGCTGCAGAGAAAAGGGAACGCTTATACTCTGTTGGTGGGAATGTAAATTAGTTCAGCCACTGTGGAGAGTTGTTTGAAGATTTCTCAAAGAATTAAAAATAGATCTACCATTCAACCCAGCAATTTTATTACTTGTTATAAATCCAGAGGAAAATAAATCATTCTACCAAAAGTATACATGCATTTGTGTGTTCATTGCAGCACTATTCACAATAGAAAAGACATGGAATCAACCCAGGTGCCTATCAATAATGGATTGAATAAAGAGAATGTGGTGCACGTACACCATGGAATACTACAACACAGCCTTAAAAAGGAATAAAATTATGTCTTTTGTAGCAACATAAATGCAGCTAGAAACCATCATCCTAAGTTAATCAACGCAGGAACAGGAAACCAAATACTCTGTGTTCTCACTTGTAAGACAGAGCTAAACATTGGGTATGGATGGGCGTTAAGATGAGAACGATACACACTGGAAACCACAAGATGGGTGACATGGTTTGGATTTGTGTCCCCATCCAAATCTTTGGATGACTGTAATCCCCAATATTGGAAGAGGGGTCTCGTAGGAGGTGAGTGAATCATGGGGGCAAATTTCCTTCTTGCTAGTCTCATGATAGTGAGTTCTCACAGATCTGGTCATCTCCCCTTCTCTCTCCTCCTCCTGCTGGCTGCTTCCCCTTTGCCTTCCGCCATGATTGAAAGTTTCCTGAGGCCTCCCCAGCCATGCTTCCTGTACAGACTGTGGAATCATAAGTCAATTAAACCTCTTTTCTTTATAATTTACCCAGTTTCAGGTAGTTCTTTATAGCAGTGCACAAACAGACTAATACATGGAAGAGGCATGGAGTGGGGCAAGGTTTGAAAAACTACCTATTAGGTTTTATGCTTACTATCTGGGTGGTGGGTTCAGTCATACCTCAAACTTCGGCATCACACAGTATACCCATGTAACAAACCTGCACATGTACCCTCTGAATCTCGAGTAAAAAATAAAATATTTTTTTCTGGTAAAAAAAAAAATAAATTTATTTCTCACAGTTCTAGAGGATGTAAGTCCAAGACTGAGACACCACCTGCCTTGGCGTCTGCTGAGATGAAAACCTGGTTGCTTTCTTCAAGATGATCTCTTGTCACTGCACCCCCACTGCATCTCTTGGGGGATGAATGCTGGGTCTTCACATGGAAGTAGAAACGGAAGGGCAAAAGAGCCTCAATAATAGCTCCTTTGAGTCCTTTCAAAAGGGTGCTAATCCCATTTATGAGATTTAATCACCTTATTAAAACCCCCCATCTTATAAAAACCCCACCTCAATATAACAGCATTGAGTCTTAGGTTCCAACATTTGAAATTTGCTGGTACATACACATTCAAACCATTGCAGACCTTTCTTCTGAGCATGCACTTTCCTTGGTAAAAATAATATTCTCTACTAGAATGGAATTCTAGTCTTCCACATCTTCTCCTTATTCAGGAAAATTTGACATCATAGCCAATATTCTGATCCTCTCGCCTAAAAACTTTTTTCTCTCACTCAGGTTTTTCTCTTCCTTCATTATTGGTAAAATGTGAACATTTCTCCCAGTTTAGTTCTTGCCCTCTCTTCATGTATATTCCTTACTCTTTGGAAAATTTGTCTACTCCCATAAACATATATATGCTTGATTAATAATTTTTAAAATCATATATTTTTTTCTGTCTCTAGTGTCACATCTCTAGCATCCTGTAGACCGGTGGTCCCCAACCTTTTTGGCACCAGGGACTAGTTTCATGGAAGACAATTTTTCCATGGATGAGTTTGGAAGGATGGCCTCAGGATGATTCAAGCATATTACATTTATCATTGGATTCTCATAAGGAGCATGCAATGCAACCTAGATCCCTCACATGCGCAGTTTACAATAGGGTTTGTGCTCTCCTGTTGTGCAACCCAGTTCCTACCAGGCCACGGAGTGGTATCCATCTATTGCCCAGGGGTTGGGGACCCTTGCTGTAGACTATTTCTACAACCTGTACTGTCCTGTTTGATCTCAGGGTCTTTCCATGTCTACTACTAGTGTTCCCACAGATTAAGCTGTACCACTGAATCTGCTAATTTCCATTAATAAGAGCCTCACTACCTCTCTACTCATTTAGGCTCAAGGCTTCAGTTACAATAGCTGATGTTTACTGAGCCCCTTCTCTGTTGGACAATGTAAGCATCCTTCCTATGCATAATCTGTAATATGTAGCTCCTCTGAGGACCTGTGGACTTTCCCTTATCTTAAACCTGTCAAAGTTTTTCTACAGAAATATATACGGTTAAGATATATGTTTTATCTTAACTATTTATGAAAATGTTTCACTCTACTTCATAATAATTATTTCCTTATCCTCCAGATATGTAATTGTCACAGTGTCGCAGAATATAATTCTAGAAGTTCTTCTCTTCTCTAACTACATTCACTCCCTGAGTAATCTCGCAGGTTATGAGCATTCGCAAATTTATATTTACACCACCAACCTCTCACTTCAAATCTAGACACTTATATCCAAATTTTCAGTATCTTTACTTATTAATCTATATTTTTTACAACAAACTCAAATTTAACATATTCAAAACTGAACTCCTGGTTCATATATCTCTTAACTCTGTCGAAATCCTGTGTCACCAAAAGTCATTTTTCTCAATAAATGATAGTTTCAGTTCTCACTTGTTCAGACCATTAAGAAAAACCCTTATTCCTCTTACATCTCCAAATTAATCCTGTTAACTGAATTTCAAAGTAGATACAGAGTTGTTCATTTCTTACCACTTCATCTACTACCACACTTTCAATGATTTCTTCGTTATTGGGGTTATGCGTATCCTAACCAGGATCTAATCCTAACCTAATCTTGTTTTCACTCTTGCTCACCAACAACCTATTTCCCACTCATCAGTCAGAATGACCCTACAGTTTTAGCATTTTTGGCTCAAATCAGTGCAATGAAGGTCCTGAAAATGTTACGCGGGGTCCTACCCATATTGAATTTCAGCTCTCTCTCTCTGCCCACATCTCCTATTATTCTTTGTTTTGTTCCATTTGCTGCATCAGTGGTTCTTAAACAGAAGTGGGTGAGGGGAGAAAGAGGAGATGGTAATTGTGAACTTTTCTTCCTCAGGAATATTTAGCAACTTCTGTAGGCATCTTTGGTGTATACAACTGAGGGTATGTGTGGAGGCTTCCTCCTGCAATCTAGTGGAAAGAGGCCAGAGATGCTGCTAAGCATCCTATCATGCGGTGGTCCCCAACATTTTTGGCACCAGGGGCCAGTTTTGTGGAAGAGAGTTTTTCCACGGACAGGGATGGGGGATGGTTTTGGGATGAAACTATTCCACCTCAGATCTTCAGGCATTAGTTAGAATCTAATGCCGCTGCTGATCTGACAAGAGGTGAAACTCAGGCGGTAATACTCGCTCACCTGCCATTCACCTCCTACTACCCAGTTCCCAAAAAGTCATGGACTGGTAGCAGTCAGTGACCCAGGGACTAGGGACCCCTGCTATAAGGCATAAGACAAACCCCACAACGTTTATCTGGACCAGAATGTCAATATGCAGATGTTGAGAAACCCTGTATTACAGCTACAATGATGCCTCTGCAATTCCCATGTGAAAAATATATTAAGAGCATATTAAAAATGTCATATTCCATGGTATTTTCACTAAATACTGCATTTCTTTAGAATATCCTTTTTTGAAAGGTGCATGCTCTGATTTATTCAGGTCCCTCTGAAATACTGCCTCAAAAAACCCTTCTCTGACCATCCTCAGGTACTCTCTGTCATTAAACCTACTTTCTTTTTTTATTTACATGGTTAAATACCTAGTATATTAGACATTATTTGTATATTTGGTTGTTGTCTGTTTCTGTTTGCTACAGTATAAGCCCTATTACAGAAGGTTCTGGTCAATACTGTATTCTTTATCCCTAGAACCTTGAACAGTGTCTGAAACATGTCAAGAACTAATAAGGTAAATGAATGAATCAATTTTTTAATCCAAATTTTACCCATCCTATTCTATTAATTTCCTTGTATCTACAATAATTTCAAACTCCCAAGTTTTTCTTCTCCCTTCTTTCTCTTATAGTATTTACTGCTTTTACCTGTTTATTGGAATTTGAAAATGATGGCACTTCTATTTTTGCAAAAAAGTTGTCAGAGTTGTGTTTGTAACTTTAACTACTTAGCAGGAAATGACTACCATAAACCACTTATCCTATGTGGTTTAATAGTTCACTGCTTCATAATGTATTAGTAAAATTTCTCTAAATTATCAAATTCAGCTTCCATGTTAGATATTATTTTCCTGGTTGAATAACCCTAATTTTTATGGCAGCATATACTTTGTAAATAAGACTATAACAATCTTTTCTAAAAAATCACAAGCTGTGACAATCTTGACTATATTAAATTCAAATTATCAAAAATATCCTTGATATTAAGAAAAATTGGCTCAGGCTCATCTTTTAGAAAGTGAGTGAAATTATATGGACCATGAAAAAAATTTACTTTTCATACATACTTTGTTTTTATCTATATGACTTAGGAATCTAGAGTTCCATATAAATTCTTTCATCTAATAAATGCTACAGTTAATAAAAGGGACTGAAATTAAATGTGCAGATTACTCATCACCTTGAGATGAAGGATAATTCTCTAATCCTGGAATGTGTGGGTCCTACTAGAGAAAAATGGTGCATTTTGAGACCTGGGTCTCCTTAATATGGGCACATTTTATTCTGTATTGAGTTGGATAGTAATACCAGAGATCTTTTTTCATTTTTTTTTTTTAGAGATGGGGTCTTGCTATGTTGCCCAGGCTGGTCTCGAATTCCTGGGCTCCAGCAATCCTCCCATCTTGGCCTGCCAAAATGCTGGAATTACAGGCATGAGTCATCATGCCCAGCCAGTGATCTTTTTTCTTTCATATCCTGCTTACTTTGTGTGTGTGTATGTAGAGGGGTGTGTGTGTGTATTGTGTGTACAATTGGCCCTTGTACAATGCGAGTGCCAGGGATTCCAACTTCCATGCAGCTGAAAATCTGAGTATGACTTTTCACTCATCCAAACCTTTACTAATAGCCTCCTGTTGACTGGCAGCCTTTCAGATAACATACACATTCCATGAATACATATTTTATGTGTTACATGTATTACATCCTGTATTATTACAATAAAGTAAGCTCGAGATAGAAAACGTTAAGAAAATCATAAGAAAGGGGAAAATATATTTACTATTTATTAAATGGAAGTGGATCATCATAAAGGCATTCATCCTTCCTCACGTTTAACGGGCTGAGGAGGAAGAGAAGAGGTTGTTTTTATTGTTTCAATGGCTAACAAAAGTGGAAGGAAATCTGTGTATAACTGAACTCATATGCTTCAAACCTGCATGGTTCAAGGGTCAATTATATACTTACGTACACACAAACACATACACATACAATATTACACATATATGTATATAAATGCTATCTGCTATTTTGTTGCTTTTATTGTCACTTTTATTCTCTTAATGATATGCTTTGTAGAGCAGCGCATTCTAATGTAGATAAAGTGCAATTCACTCATTTGTTTTTACTTTGTGGTATGTGTGTGCGTGTGTGTGTGCATGTACTATATGAAGATATCTTTGCCTAACTGATGACCATAAGAATTTTCTACTATATTGTCTTCTAGATATCTTATCATTTTAGCTTTTGTCTTTCAAGATGTGATCCATTTGCAGGTGATTTTTATTATACAATAGTGAGATTAAAGCATTAATATTCACTTTTCCCCCATTTGTGGATATCCAGCTGTTACTCCTTGAAATTTCTTGGAAACTTGATCAAAAATCAGTTGACCATATATGTGTATATCTAAATTCTGTATTATTTGTAATGTTTAATTGAACCATACATTTAATCTCACACCACACTACAAACTCTTTGGGTAACTTTATGTTTATAGTAAACCCTGAAATCAGTTAACATACACCCTGTAATTATGGTGGTCAAATTTCTTCAGCTCTCATCATGAAGGTACTTTCAGAATGCCTCTTATGCAATTTGAATGTGCTCTTATTTTCTGAGCTCTTTCTTACTTTGTTCCTAGTTATCACAGAAATTCTGTGCCCATCTTGTATATTCTTCCCTCAGCTATGAAATCAACAACCATCTTAAGGATCTCTAGTTCCTTCTGTTTAAGAATTGTGTATATAAGCCAGAATCAAGGTACTAGATGTAATTATTGCTACTGGACTGGCATAGATTTTAGACCTTATTAGCACACACAGAGAGAGAGAGAGAAAGAGAGAGAGAAAGAGTGAGAGAGAGATTATTTGTATACACATAAACATACATGTATGTAATGCACATATACACAAAGTTTAGTCTATATCTATTTATCTGTTTATATAGTTTTAAAATCTTGAATTCATACTAATTTTAATTCTAATTCAATACCACAGAGTTATTCTTGCCTTTTACATTCTTGATGTGTTATTTCTTTCTGCTATAGTGAGAAATCTGACTCTCATTTTCTACATTTACTTATTTGTTTAACCCAATTAACACACACAGTAGCTACAGAACTACTAACCAGTATCCCGCATGAAAAACAAAACAAAACAAAACAAAACAAAAAACAAGAAAACTAACTAGTTAGTAGCTTCCTTAGAGTTTTCTATATATACTATAGCTATACCTATATAGTTTTGTTTTTTCCTGTCTAATCTGTATACTTTCTTCCATGCCTTATTGCCCTAGCTAGTATTTCTACATGACGTTGCATAAGAGTGAAGGGAGATGACATCTTTCTTTCTTTTTCTTATTTCCAATCTTAGAAGAAAATGGTTTAGCCTAACACCATTAGGTATGTTAGTATGGTAGTTGCTTTATCTGTCTGATTTTTTTTTTAGATGCCCATCTTGAAATTAAAGAAACTGTCTTTTGCTGACTGTTCTTATTTTGAGTGACTGCTAAATTTTGTCAAATACTTTATCTGTGGAGAGAATCATGTGGATATTTTCCAGTCTAGTCTGTTAATGTAATAAATTACACATATATTTAAATATTTAATGAGTTTCTCATTCCTGAAATAAGCAACACTTGATAAGGATGTGTTATCTTTTTTACTCTGTTGCAGGTTCAATATGCTATTTTTTTTTCCTTAGAGTTTTTGTGTTCCTATTTATGAAGGACTAGTTCGTAATTTTATTATTTGCTGTGTCTTTGTTTTGTTTTGGTATTAGAATCATACTGGACCCCAGAAAATGAGTTGGGAAGTATTCTATTCTCTTTTAAATTCTGGAAGAGATTGTCTAGATTTGATATTATTTATTAAACATTTGGTCAAATTAGACCTCAAAACTATCTGTGGCTGGATTTTTTTTGAGTGTTTTCAAAAATATGAAATCAATTTCTTTAGTAGCCATAAAATTATGTTTTATTTATTTGTACTTGAGTGATTTTTGTAGTTTTTGTCTTTCAGGGAACTGGTCCATTTGATCTAAAATTTCAAATTTGTGGACATGAAAAGGTTTTTTTTTTTTCTATATTCTCTTATTATCTTATTAACATCAGTGGAATAAATGATGTTTCCTCTTTCATTCCAGATACTGCAATTTCTTTTATCTCTCTTTCATGCTTAGTGAGCCAGCCTGGAAATCTAGCAATTAAATTATATTTTCAAATACATGATTTTGATTTCATTGATTTTAATGGCTATTCGTTCAATCTTATTGATTTTTACTCTGAATTTTAATATTTACTTCCTTCTTTCATGAGGTTTATTTCATACTTGTTTCTCTAGTTGCTTAAGATGAAGTACAGATTGCTATTTTTTAATTTTCTCTTCTATTGTAAGGCAATATGTACTTTTTTTGGTTTATAAAATACTGCTTTAACTGTACGCTACAAATTTAGGCATAGCATGTTTTCATTTTCATTCAGTTAAAATTATTTTTAGCTTTCTCTTCTAGCTTCCTCTTTGACTCATTTGTTATGTTGCAGAAAAAGGTTAATATAGCAGGCCTTAGAGGACTATTTTTAAAAAAATCTGCTTATAAGATTAGCCTTGGCTCGTGTTTGAGAACTTGGATTTTGGAAGTCCCTACTATATCCTAACTGATAATGGTGGCTCAGTGTGCCTACTTTTTAAATAAAAGCAATGTGTGTTGGGGTCCGCGTGTTTCCTAAACAAAGGAATGAACACACAAGACAACACTGGACAAGACATACATGGCGGCCGCCCCGAATGGCACACACTGCTTTATTTTATCCAGCCGTTTGTGGAATGTTGCCAAGTCACGGGACATGTGTTGCTTCTCTGACCTTTCCTTGACTCGCAAGATCAGTAAAACATTGACCAGTTCCCAGAGCCCGCTGCTTACAGCTGGCTCCTTTATCCTTCTTGTTTGCAGAGAAGGAATGTCCTGCTTTGTTTGCAAGAGCAGGGCTTATCGGGAACTTCTCGTTTGTGAGCACACAGTCCTCTACAAATGTGGATTATGCTAAATACTTACTTTGCTTTTGAGAGCCTAGAATTCGTAGACATTCTAGATAGAGTACCCCTGTGTGATTGACCTCTCAATAAAAACCTTGGGCCCTGAATGTCTAATGAGCTTTCCTGGTAAACAACATTTTAAACAATTTAATGCTATGGAATTAAGTGTATTCTGTCTGACTTACCTGGGAGAGAACTCCTGGATGCTTATGGCTAGTTTCTTTGGTCTTCAACCCATTACACCTTTTCCTTTTGCTAATTTTAATTTGTATCATTTCACTATAATAAATTATAGCCAAAGTAGGTCTATATGCTGAGACTGTGAGTTCTCATAGCAAATCACCAAACCCGAGGTTATCTTGAGTATGCCAAATATAGGTATTTAAAAGTGTCTTATATCTAGGTCACACTGATGCAAGAGTTGGGCTCCCATGGCCCTGAGTAGCTCTGCCCTGGCTTTGCAGGGTACAACCCCACTTCTGGTACCAATTTATTGTATTAGTCTGTTCTCACACTAATAATAAAGATAACCACCCCCATGATTCAATTCCCTCCCAATGGGTCCCTCCCACAACACGTGGGAATTATGGGAACTACAAATCAAGTTGAGATTTGTCTGGGGACACAGCCAAACTGTATCGGCCCTACAGTATCTTAGTTGAGATATACTAGGCTTGCCTACTGTAGGTCTTAGCTTGATTTTGATTTTACAGTCTAATATATGGAAGGGATTTGCCTTGTCTCAGATGAGACTTTGGACTTGGACTTTTGGGTTAATACTGGAATGAGGTAGACTTCAGGGGACTGTTGGGGAGGCATGATTCTGTTTTGAAATGTGAGGACATGAGATTTGGGAGGGGCCAGGGGAAGAATGATATGGTTTGCCTGTGTCCCCACCCAAATCTCATCTTGAATTTTAGTTCCCATAAACCCCCATGTAATGGGAAGGACCTGTTGGGAGGTAATTGAATAATGGGGTGTGTTACCTCTGTGCTGCTCTTCTTGTGATAGTGAGTGAGTTCCCATGAGATCTGATGGGTTTATAAGATTTTTTCCCCTTTGTTTAAAATATGTATATTTTAAACCCTAGAGCAACAATTAAAACATTGTAAAAAGAGGTCTATGAAATAAGTTAATAGTAAAGATAAAATAAAATCATAAAAAGTGCTTCATGAAACTAAGATGAGGCAGAATAAAAGGAAAAATAGACTAATAACAAATATACAGAAAAGAGGTAGCAAATTGATAGATTTTACTCAGTCATACAAATAATCTCACCTTTATATAGTTCTTAGATGTCATATTTACCCATACTTTAAAATGTCTTTGTATGTATATAATTATATTACATTTAATGTTTGATTCTTGTAAACAGCATGTATTTGAGTCTGATCAGCTGTCTTATATTTTCTAACATCCATGAAGTCATGGTAGGCAAATATGTGAGTTTAAAACTAGGATAGAATCTCAAACTCTTCATAGTTTATAAAATATCACAAGATAGCTTCCTTCTCTCCAATATTATGTCCCCAAATTCTAGCTGTTTTCCAATATTGTGTCCCCAAATTCTAGCTGCTTCATGCTCCCTGAAAACTGGTTACTAGCTCTTTACCTTGATGAGCCCACTATTATCTTCTTGGTTTTTCCTTTACTGTATTGTGGTCCAGAAAATGCCTAAATGTTGAAAGCTGGTGTGATTATAGAGCTGGTCTCCTGTTTGCCATCACTGAGGCTCAGAGCCCTGTGTTGCCTGTTATCTTTGGTTTGAAAATTATTAAATCATTATTTCATTTTATTTTCTAAGGTTTTCTACTTTTTTAATGTCAGAGTGATAGATGTAGGACCTGCTGCTTTTTGACCTAAAAAAAAAAAAGTATTAACACTACCATTCCATGATATGACTAGAACAAACTTTACCTCTACTTACCCCTCTTGATTTTTATATTATTTTATTAAGCATGTTAAACATTTCAAGACATTAAAATTATTGTTTTGTATAGTTAGTATTTATTCACTTATATTTACCTATCTCCTCACTTTTGTTGAATTTCTGTTACGTTTTGCATTCTCATACACAAAGTAGGAATTTTGGGAAAAAAAGGAAAGACTAGAAGGAAGACGGGGAATGAATAATGGAAGAAACAAAAGGAAAAAGATATATTCTTCTAATTTAACTCAATATAACTCATATTTTACCTAAAATTATACAAGTGAATTCTAAGCATTCTAGAGTAACAATTAAAACATTGTAAAAAGAGGTCTATAAAATAAGTTAATAGTAAAGATAAAACAAAATCATAAAAAATGCCTCATTAAGCTGAGGCAGAAAAATAGGAAAAATACACAAATAACAAATATATCATACAGAAAAGAGGTGGCAAATTGATAGGTTTTACTCAGTCATACAAATAATCCCACCTTTATATAGTTCTTAGATGTCATATTTACCTATACTTTAAAAAGTCTTTATATGTATATAATTATATTACATTTAATATTTGGTTCTTGTAAACAGCATATATTTGAGTCTGACCAGCTGTCAATATTCAATATTGACGGTATTCAATAAGTGACAGTAGGATAACTGACTAGTCATATACAGAAAAATAAAACTTGAACCCTACCTATCACCATATACAAAATGATCACAAGATGGATTAAATACTTAAATGTAAGACCTCAAACTATAAAAATCCTATAAAGAAAACCTAGGAAATACCATTCTGAGTATCAGCCTTGGCAAATAATTTATGACTAAGTCCTCAAAAGCAATTGAAACAAAAACAAAAATTAACAAGTGTGACCTAATTAAAATAAAGAGCTTCTTCACAGCTACCTATCTAATCCATCTGTCTATCTATCTATCTATCTATCTATCTATCTATCTATCTATCTATCTATCATCTGATCTATCTATCTATCTATCTATCTCAACAGACTACACAGACAACCTATAGAATTGGAGAAAATATTCACAAACTATGCATCCCATAAAACCTAATATCTAGAATCTATAAGGTACTTCAACCATTCAGCAAGCAAAAAACAAATAGCCCCACTAAAAAGTGGGCAAAAGTATGCCAACAGTGAACAATGTGAAAAGGAAATAAAAAAGTCACCCATTTACAATAGCCACACATAAAATTAAATATCTAGAAATTAACCAAAATACAAGATCTCTATAATGAAAACTATGAACACTGATGAAAGAAGTTGAAGAGGACACAAACAAAATGGAAAAATATTCCCTATTAATGAATTGGAAGAATCAATATTGTTAAAATGTCCATACCATTCAAAGCAATCTACAGGTTCAATGCAATTCCTATCAAAGTACCAATGACATTCTCCACAGAAATAGAAAAAAAAATTCTAAAATTTATATGGAACCACAAAAGACCCAGAATAGCAAAAGCTATCCTAAGCAAAAAGAATAAAACTGGAGGAATCACATTACCTGATTTCAAATTATACTACAGAGCTATAGTAACCAATACAGTATAATCTTGGCATAAAAATAGACACATGGACCAGTGAAACAGAGTAGAAAACCTAGAAACAAATCCACACACATATGGTGAACTTATTTTTGACAAAGGTGCCAAGAATATACACTGAGGAAAAACAGTCTCTTTAATAAATTGTGCTGGGTCAACTGGATATTCATATGTAGAAGAATGAAACTAGACACCTATCTCTCACTATGTACAAAAATAGAATCAAAATGTATTAAAGACTTACATCAAAGACTGCAAGGTAGGAAACTACCACAAAAAAACATGAGGGAAATCTCCAGGACATTGGTCTGGGCAAAAATTTCTTCAGCAATACCCCACAAGCACAGGCAACTAAAGCAACCATGGACAAATGGGATCATATCGCGTTAAAAAGCTTCTGCAGAGCAAAGAATGCGATCAATGAGGTGAAGACACAACCTACAGAATAGTAGAAAATATTTTCAAACTACCCCTTTGACAAGGGATTAATCACCAGAGTATATAAGGAGCTCAAATTACTCTATAGGAAATCCAATCAAAATGGGCAGATGATCTGAATAGCCATTTCTCAGAAGAAGATATAGAAATGGCAAACAGACATGTGAAAAGCTGCTCCACATAATTGAGCCTCCGAGAAATGAAAATCCAAACAATATCATCTCACCCCAGTTAAAATGGCTTATATCCAAAAGACAGGCAATAACAAATGCTGGTGAGGATGTGGGAATAATGAACCCTTGTACGCTGTTGGTTGGAATGTAAATTATTACAACCACTATGGAGAACATTTTCGCTGTTTCTCCAAAAACTAAAAATGGAATTACCATATGATTCAGCAATCCCACTGCTAGATATATGCCCAAAAGAATAAGTATATTGAAGAGATATCTGCACTTATATGTTTATTGCAGCACTGTTTACAATAACTAAGATTTTGAAGCAACTTAAGTGTCCATCAACAGATGAATGGATAAAGAAAATGTGATACATATACACAATGGAGTACTATTCAGCCATAAAAGGAATGAGATCCAGTCATTTTCAATGACATGGAGGTAACTGGAGATCATTATGTTGAGTGAAATAAGCCAGGCATAGAAAGACAAATGTCACATACCCTCATTTATTTGTGGGATCTAAAAATCAAAACAATTGAACTCGTTTATGTAGAGAATAGAATAATGGTTACCAAAGTCTGGGAAGGGTAGCAGGGGGTGGATGGGGAGGTGGGGATGGTTAATGAGTTCAAAAAGTAGAAAGAATGAATAAGACCTGCTATTTGATAGCACAACGGAGTGACTATAGTCAATAATAACTTAATTGTACGTTTCACAATAACTTAAAGAGTGTAATTGCATTTTTTGTAACACAAAGGATAAATGCTTGAGGGGATAGATATTTTACTTTCCATGATGTATTTATTTCACATTGCATGCCTATATAAAAACATTTCAGGGACCCTGTAAATATATACAACAACTACCTCCCCATAAATATTTTAAAAAATAGTATTTTACCAAACTCCCCAAAAGTGGGCAAAGCTCATGAACAGACACTTCTCAAAGGAAGACATGCAGGCAGCCAACAAACATGAAAAAATGTTTACCATCAGTAAAAATCAGAAAAATGCAATTCAAAACCATAATGAGATGTAACCTCACACCAGTCAGAATGGCTATTAAAGTCAAAACCAATACATGCTGGTGAGGCTGTGGAGAAAAGGGAATGCTTACACATTGATGGTGAGAATATAAATCAGTTCAGGCCCTGTGGAAAGCAGTTTGGAGCTTTCTCAGAAAACTTACCACAGGACTAGCATTTGACCCAGCAATTTCATCACTGGGTATATACTCACAGGAAAATCAATCATTCTACCAAAAAGATGCATGCACTCAGGTTTTTATTCCAACACTATTCACCATAACAAAGGCAAGAATCCAACCCAGATACCCATTAGTGGTGGACTGATTAAAGAAAATATGCTACATATACATCACAGAGGACTATGCAGCTGTGAAAAAAAGAGTGAAATCCTGTCTTTTGCAGTAACATGGATGCAATGGGAGGCCATAATCCTCAGTGAATTAAGGTGGAAACAGAAAACCAAATACAAAATGTTCTCACTTAGAAGTGTGATATAATAAGTGTGAGCCAATCACTGGGTACTCATGAATATAAATATGGTAACAGTAGACAATGGGTACTACTAGAGAGGGGGTCAAGGGCTGAAAAACTATCTGTTAGGAACTACGCTCACTTGCTAGCTGTTGGGTTCAATCATACCCCAAACCTCAGCATCACACAATATACCCATGTAAGTAACCTGCATATGCACTTCCTAAATCTAAAATAAAAGTTAAAATTATTTTAAAAGTATTCCACTCTCCACTATTTAAAAACAAAAAGCACAGTTTTACATATCTAGAATGTGTTAAATGTGGTCATGTAGAGGCAATAGATTAAGCTTGATTACTTTTCAAGGAGAATGCCAGGTCCAGTAATATGTGTAACATGTAATGAAACTGCTCATTAAACTGTGTGTTACTGAGGCTGCTCTGTGGCTTTTCAAGAGCATTGGTAATCTGATTTTGATTTTGAGAAATGGTCTCACTCTGCCTGCCATCCAGGCTACAGTGCAGTGGCCAAAGCTTGGCTCACTGCAGCCTCAACCTCCTGGGCTCAAGCGATCCTCCTGCCTTAGCCACCTGAGTAGTTAGGCACCGAAGGCACATGCCACCATGCCCAGCTAAGTTATTAAAAAAAATTGTAGAAATGAGGTTTCATTATGTTGCCCTGTCTGGCCTTGAACTTTTGACCTTCTGCAATCCTCCTATTTTGGTGTCCCAAAGTGCTAGAATTACAGGTATAAGCCACTGCACCCAACCAATGACCTGATTTAACATCAATGGAAGAACAGTAGGAAAAAAAGACAAATTGTATCAGAAATAAATCAATGATACAGTAAGTAATACAAGTGAAAAATCACATTTACTACTCAGTATCATGTACAATTATGATTCTTCGCAATATATTGATTTCTTGCAACAAATACGGTATAATCATACTAATCTAAAATAGTTTTATAACTAGACGCCTTAATACCTGCTAGTTTTACATGAATCATACATGTAATTACAGATAACTATTTTGATTTTGATTGTAACTTCTACTTATTTGATTTCTTAAATTGAGAATTTAAAATCCAGTTCATTTTGGAGAGGCTGTAGTTCAGCAGATAATTTTAAATTCCAAGTGTTGGCATCACCAGAGACTTTCGTAAATATTCTTTATTATTACAAGGAAAAGAGGAAAAGTGTCTTCCGCATTATAAGGATATTTTTAGCATGAGCTAAGAAATAGACACAAAAATAAAACAAAACCCCTTTTCACTGCTGTTTTTGAATATCCATTATTGTCTTTAATAGAGGAATTTCAAAATAATAATGAAATAATTGAGAACCCTTTAAACAGTTTCTACTACCCGTCTATCTTTCATAAAGAATAGATTCATTGGACGCAGACAAAAATGGCTAATTTAATAATTATCTAAATTTCCCTTGTGCATAAATTAATCTTTAGAAATAAGTCAGGTCCCTGAAAGTAACAAACTCTCAGGTCCACTGAGATCTCTTTTTATAAACTATTGTTGTTATTAAGAGAAACATAGAAGATCCAAAGAATAATTTATCCTTCAATGTGTCATAGCTACTCCTGAGAATATACACATTGACTAGTGGAATACGACTGGCAATAAGTAATTTCTTATTTTCTAATTTCCACCAACTATTCTAGCTTAAACAATTGTGCTCTAGCATCCTTCCTAGAGCTGTCTTCATACCAAAATTGGTCTCTCTTAGTTTTCTTAAGTTACATTAAAAATACATGTTGATTTTGTCATATACTGAAAATGCTTGACAAAAGAAATGTAGTATTGGATTAAAATGTTAAGATGATTTCGGTTTTATCTAGGTCTTTTTGTCTTGTAATTAACCCCAGTTCATTAAAGACATTTCATGTTTATGTGATAAACTGAAAAGGACTCTATGATGTACAGCCTCTTCTGCTATCTTAAATAATATCCAGTTATTATTTGACCATGTCAAGACAAAAAAAGTATAGTCCTAAAATAATATTCTACCCCCAAATTGCTAAAATAGTTGAAAGACTATAAACTTTGTGTATAAACCAGATAATTTATTTATTTATTTTTTTTGAGACGGAGTCTCGCTCTGCCGCCCAGGCTGGAGTGCAGTGGCCGGATCTCAGCTCACTGCAAGCTCCGCCTCCCGGGTTCACGCCATTCTCCTGCCTCAGCCTCCCGAGTAGCTGGGACTACAGGCGCCCGCCACTGCGCCCGGCTAGTTTTTTGTATTTTTTAGTAGAGACGGGGTTTCACCGTGTTAGCCAGGATGGTCTCGATCTCCTGACCTTGTGATCCGCCCGTCTCGGCCTCCCAAAGTGCTGGGATTACAGGCTTGAGCCACCGCGCCCGGCCTAAACCAGATAATTTATATGGGTGTGCATGTTATGTACCCAAAACCACTTTGTCGAATTTCAACAACTACAAGGCAAATATGCTGTATCATTGTCCTTTGGATTATTATGGCTTCATAATTTAAATAACAAAATAACAAAGGCAAATTTTAAGTCAGTCAAATAAAAAAAATTGAATTTCAAACTCTTATTTAATGTTAGAATGCTAAATTTTATATTGATACAGAAAACTCAGTTTGATTCCCTAATATACCACCACTACTGTTAGAAGCTGAATATCTTCCTAGAAGTTAAAGTTTAGGCAAAAATTTAGGTGTGGATTTTAGCAGGAAGAGAATTGTGCTTTCATAGTCATTGTTTAGATGAAACTGAGGCTAAGTGGATGGATAATTTGTGTAGATGATGTTTATGAGATTGTGTTAAATATGGACATATTTTTCATGCAGACTGAAGTAAACATGCCCATTTTTGTATCAGCATGAATCTCTGGTCTTCATGTTTAATATTTTAAAATCTTTTTAAATTATTTCTTCCCAAGCACAGCAAATTGGCTCAATGCTTGATTTCTATTACTGTGATGGCCATTAGTTATGTTTGATTTGCAAAACTTCTTGATCATTTCTGGACCTATAAAAAAACAGTGCTGACAGTCCACCAAGTCAAAACTCCCACTCATTATTATCATGTTTTACCAGATGTCCCCCGTAATGTTATGACTGCAAAATTCTCTGTTTTCTAATTTGAGAATACAAGGATTTTATCCCTCTGTATATAAGGCAGGGGGAGGGATGTACAGGGAAAAATTTTAAAAAGTTGTTTCCATCATTGTAATATATTGCCTTGCAGCTAACTGAGATCCAAGTCCTTAAAAACTCAGGCAAAAATGGCTTATTTTGTATTTAAGTCAATAATTATCTAAAAGTAAAATCCTTGGTTATGGTTTCAATGCTTTCTAAAAGTAATCTTTTGCATTACCTAACTTAATAGTTCTTCCATTAGATGCTGGTGAAAAGTCCGCAATTGTGTTTGTTTCGAGATCAGTGTAAATATTAATAGTTACCTATCTGACAAGCAAAGGTTTTGTTCTTCCAAAACAATTGTAGAATCGATGGATATTTTCTTAAAGTAACATATTAAAATCTATTCTAATTATTTCATTTTTCCAGTGTTGAAGAAAAAAAACTGCATTATAGAAATCCAAGAAACTTAGAATATTTAAAGAGTTGGTCTTTTTTTGCAAGTTGACCAATACACAAATAGGCCTTGGAGATTTGTAAACCACCTAGAATTTCTAATTCTCCTTATTTGTGAAAGTTACTCTTATTTAACCAGGCAGGCAAAGGGGAATAATTGTGTATTCAATGTGATTTGGAAATATTTGGTGGAATGAAATAGGACATGCAACTTCTTATTCCTGTGCATATTTTAGTTAATTCTGAATGATTTTAGTTAGGTTTTGCTCAATGGATAATAAATATAAAAAATAAGGAGGAACATATGGCGATTGAAGCAAATGGTATAAATAAGTTTAAGAGGAAATTAGACATTTTTATTGCAAGAGAATGTTACACTGAAAATGGATTAAGAGAACAAGGAGTAGGGAAGCAGGTGAAGCTGATTTATTACGTGGGCACAGGAGCATGAGGGAAGTGGCCATTTTCTACCATGTAGAAGCGTCTCACTGGAAGTTATGTCTCACTGGAAGAACCCACATCAAAACATAATTATATACAGTCATAGAAATGGTGACAGCTGCATTTTGGCAACTTGGCATGCAAATTACTAGCTCTATTCAGGTCACGTAAGCATGAATTGATGAGAAATTTGAGATGAAAAGATTGTCAACAGTTTCTGGTTGGGAGACCTAATGAACATTGTGAAACTTAATGCAAAAGACAGCACTGTCTTCAAAAGTCCTAGAGTTCTGAATTCAAATAAATCTGGACTTTTATATCATATTCATAAAATAGTTCAGAGGATATACTTCTATAAACAACAGGACATTGTTAAATATCCCAACTTCTCAATTTCTCAAATAGGTTATATTTTCTTTAAGTTTCAATTGCTGGGTCTAGCAGAATCCCAAATTGAAACAGCTGCAAATGGTATATAATTGGGTCAGAATGTTTTGTTGTCAGGATTCTTAGTTGCTTGCATTGGCTTATGAAAAGGTCATTATGAGAGAAGGGATCTGAATAGCAACGAGATTCCAGCTGGTTAGCTATTATTTTAATTATGCAATGAAATCAGCTATTTTCCTGCCAATATCTGAAGTTACTTATGAAAAAGTTATTCAGAGACTCTATGAAGACATTCTTTTCATATTCCTTTTATTGCATGTCACTAACACATTATTACAAACCTTTCTGTATGTTTAAAACTTATTATCAACAATGTTCATACATACATTCTTTCAACAGTATTTATTGTGGGATTGTGTTGTACTTGGCACTACATATATTCTCTATCCTTAAGGAATTTATTGTCTATTTGAGAGATAAAATATACAGTAGTGATAAAGCATAATATAAAACCCTGTGAGTATATAATTCTATATCAGCTTCTCTAGTTTTTTTGTTTGTTTGTTTTTTGGTTTTTAAAAAAATTTTTTTGGTTTTGTTTTTAAGATAGGGTCTTGCTTTGTGACCCAGGCTGGAGTGTAGTAGCATGATCACGGCTCACTGCAGTCTTGACTGCTCAGCCTCAATTTCCCAGCCTTGACCTCCTGAGTTCAAGCTATCCTTTCACTTCATCCTCCCAAGTAGCTATTACCACAGGTGTGCACCACCACACCTGGCAAATTTTATTTTATTTATTTATGTTTTTGAGATGGAGTCTCGCTCTGTCACCCAAGCTGGAGTGCAGTGGTGGGTTCTTGGCTCACTGCAACCTCTGCCTTCCAGGTTAAAGCAATTCTCCTGCCTCAGCCTCCGGAGTAGCTGGACTTCAGGCGTGCACCACCACACCCGGCTAATTTTTGTATTTTTAGTAGAGACGGGGTTTCACCATGTTGGCCAGGATGGTCTCGATCTCCTAACCTCATGATCTGCCTGCCTTGGCCTCCCAAAGTGCTGGGGTTACAGGCGTGAGCCACCACATCTGGCCACACCTGGCTAATTTTTTTTAAAGTATTTTTTTTTTTGGAGAGACTTGGTCTCACTATCTTGCCCAAGCTAGTCTCAAACTCCTGGGCTCGAGCAATCCTCCCTCCTTGGCTTCCCAAAGTGACTCCATTACAGGTGTGAGTCACCTCTATAGTTCTTAAAAGCTCAGTGTTTATAATCCTGAAAAATCATGGGTTTTTATGTTATATTTTCTGTTTGTTCTCATCTATAATACTCAAACTTGCATTTTCTTCTAATCTTTAGAAAGGAAAAAGATGAAAAACAAAACTCATGTCTTCCCTTAATTCATTTTACTAAGATTTGAGGTGTTGCTTGGTGAATTTCATTAACTTTACAAATTAAAGTTAACTGGATCACATGCACCAGTAATTAAGGTATAGGAGGTTTATAAGGTTTAGATTAAGAATGGCAGAATAAATTGGTATATTTTATAAATCAATTCAGTAAACAGTTAATTGGTAGGGAAGGGTTGAATCTGGGGCTTAAAATTTAAGTAACAATTGCTTTGGGAGTTGTGGGCAGAACAGAAGGTGCCTTATGTATATGAATATAGAAATGGATTAGGTCAAAAAAATTACAAGTAGAGTTAAAAGTTTTCATAGGAATTAAAAATTATTATATAATGTTTCTATGCATTGCATTTCTCCTCTTAAGTTGATCAAGGTAATGTGAAGGAATTAACTACTAAATGAAAATAAAAAAGTAATTAGACGTGGGCATTTTATTTTTTGTCTGGGCATGTAGATATGATTAATCTCCATGGGGGCGAACACTAGTGAGTGCTATAGATCACAACCAGTTCTATTTAATTCTTGTTAATTTAATTTTATTTTCAGAGCTGCTGGTTCCCAGACTGTTTAGAAATGTATGGTTATGAGGGGGAGGACCGAATATCACGGCTATAACATTAAACACAGGCATATACATTCTCAGAACTCACAAAACAAAAAAAAATGTGCTGAAGCAGCTGGAGTGTTGTTTTCTCCTGATAGCTAGTTAAAAGACAGGAGGACGAGCAAAATTGGCAGTTGGATGTTACTAACAAAAGCAGAGCAATTCATGCAAAGAATTTACTGTGAAGTAGATCCGAGACTGGCAAGTGCCATTACATTTTACCTCTATTGCCAGTGCACTGATTTTGAAATATAAGTGACTAGATACACAAAAATGTTGTTTGTTAGCTCATCAAAAGACATTTCATATTTACTCAAATGTGTCTGTGCTCCTGCTTGAGCCAGGTTCCATTGGAGAAATATGGGTAACTATTGATATTTAATTTGATACACCAGTTTGGCATAAATAGTTTGGTTTTATGGTTTACTGAATTTGTATGTGGTAAAAAATACAGCAATACAAACTCTTTTTTGGTACAAATTAGCTTGATAGTGTATCCAATGGAAGTTTAGAAAAATAGACATACATTTCTGAAATGTAATTACCTGCATTTTCTCTTAGCAGCTTTGATGGAAGATTTAACTAAAAGAAGAAGTGACAAGGTTCTTGATCATTTAGGGATAAATAAAATTTTGATGTTATTAATGCATTTTAACTACCTTTACATAACTTGAATTCCTACTAACCATTGGAAAATTGGGACTTTGCCTAAATTAGAAATTACATAAACCATGCATTTATCTAATGTGGATTTTCATATAAGGTGGGAGCTGGCTCACTGAGCCTGAGTATTTTACTGCACTTTCAAATGGGACAATCATGGCAACACAGAACGCATGTGCCATTCAAATGCCATAGAACTTAGGAATATAAATCTATGTTTTGCCAGTCCTGAAGATACATGGGGTCCTGAAAAAGAAAAATATATATATATATGTGTATATATACATATATATATGTGCGTGTGTGTGTATATATACACACACACACTATATATGTATATATATACAAGATATAAAAAGTAAATGGGATTCAAACCTCAAACCTACTGGATTTCATCAAGATACAGAGCCTAGGTGGCTCATAGTCTACTCCTATGATATATCCTATGTGAAACAGTTGCTCAGAACAAGGCAAATTGTTTGAAACCAAAATGTGAATTCAGGAAACAGACTCACTTTGAAAACTCTAATATCTGTACCTTTTTCTGTTTTTGCTTCTATTGACTGTGTTGACTATTTCTTATCTGGGCAATGAATGTCTTGCATCTTTTTTCCCACTTTTCTTTCTTTGTTTTTGGTACTCTAAATATTGTATGTAAAAATGTGGAAACTGAAGGAAATTATATATATACAGCAGGAGGATACAATCTCAGGAGGATAGAATATTCCTCTGTGTTCAGACTATTAGTGCAATGGCTGGATTGATCTAATCTTTATTTGGGATTGTTCTAGGGCTTATTGCAGCTCTAGTTAGAATCAGTTCACAACCATTTAAAGTATTTTGAAGAAATAATGAGAACATTCTCTTAGGTAGGGCTTAGAATAAAAGTTTTAAAAGTAGAACATATCTGACTCATGCGGCACCAAAGTATGTTAGCAGCAGTGCATACATACTAGTTGGCAGCAACCTCAATTCTCGCCTCCTCAGAAGAAATAATTCAGTCAAGGGGATTAAGGTAGAGGGAGAGACTGAGGCAAGTTTTAGAGCAACTGAAAGTTGATTAAAAAGAGTTACAGCAGGGACAAAAGGAAGTAAAGTGTACTTGAAAGAAGGCCAAGAAGGGGACTTGAGGGATGAAGTGCACAGTTTGACCTTTTGACTGGATTTTTATACATTGACATGCTTCCAGGGTCTTGCACTACTTCTCCCTGATTCTTTCCTTGGGGTGAGCTGTCTGCCTGTGCAGTGGCCTGCTAGTGGTTGGGAGGGACTGTGTATGTAGTGTATTTACTAGAGTTGTACGAATGCTCACTTGAAGTGTTTTTCCCTTATTAGTCAAGTGTTTCTATAAGGTCATTGTATTAATCCATTCTCACATGGTTATAAAGAACTTCCTGAGACTGGGTAATTTATGTAGAAAAGGGATTTAGTGGACTTGGAGTTCCACAGGCTGTGCAGGAAGCATGGTTGGGGAGAGCTCGATAAATGTAGAATCATGATGGAAGGGCAAAGACGAAGCAAGCAGCTTGTTTACATGGCAGAGTAGAAGAGAGACAGCAAAGAGGAAAGTTCTACACACTTTCAAACAACCAGATCTCATGAGAATTCATTCACTATTATGAGAATAGCAAGGGGGAAATCTGATCCCATAATCTAATCACCTCCCAGCAGGTCCTTCCTTCAACAGTGAGGATTACAATTCAACATAAGATTTGGGTGAAAACACAGAGCCAAACCATTATCATTTTGCTCCTGGTCCCTCTCAAATCTCATGTCCTTCTCACATATCAACACACAATCATGTCTTCCCAACAGTCCCCTAAAATCTTGACTCATTCCAGCATTAACTAAAATGTCCAAGTCCAAAGTCTCATCTGAGACAAGGCAAGTCAAGTCCCTTCTGCCTATGAGTCTGCAGAATCAAAATCAAGTTAGTTACTTTCAAGATACAATGAAGATATAGTGGAGGTACAGTGGAGGTATATTGCAAAAGAAAGGGGCTACATGTCCCATGGAAGTCCAAAACTCAGCAGGGTAGTCATTAACTCTTAAAGTTTCAAAAAATCTCCTTTGACTTCATATCTTACATCCAAGTCACACTGATGCAATGGGTGGGCTTCCACGGACTTATGTAGCTTCATCTCTTACGTTCTTATGTTCTTACATTCATCTTACGTTGCACTGCAGGCTACAGCTTCCATAGCTGCTTTCACAGGCTGGCATTGAGTGCCTGTGGCTTTTCCAGGCACATGGTGCAAGCTATTTTGTGGATCTGCCATTCTGAGGTCTGGAAGACAATGGCCCTCTTGTCACAACTCCAATAGATAGTGCCCCACTGGAGACTCTGTGTGGGGGCTCTAGCTGCACATCTCCCCTCTGCATTTCCCTAGTAGAGGCTTTCCATGAGGGCTCTGCTCCTGCAGTAGACTTCTGCCTGGACATCCAGGCATTTCCATACATCCTCTGAAATATAGGCAGAGGCTCCCAAGCCTCAACTTTTTCCTTTGGCACACCTGCAGGCCCAATACGACATGGAAGCAGTCAAGACTTGGGGCTTGCACCTGCTGAAGACATGGCCCAAGCTGTCCCTTGGCCCTTTTAGCTATGGCTGGTGCTGGAGCATTTGGAATTCAGGGTACCATGTCTTGAGGCTGAACAGAGCACAGGACCCTGGTCCTGGCCTACAAAACATTTTTTTTCTCTCCTAGGCCTCTAAGACTGTGATGTGAGGAAGTCCCGTGAAGATCTCTAACATGCCCTGAAGGCATTTTCCCCATTGCCTTGGCTACTAACATTGAGCTCCACTTTACTTATACACATTTCTGCAGCCTTGAATTCCTCCCCAGAAAATGGTTTTTATTTTCCTCCACATGGGCAGGCTGCAAATTTTTCAAACTTTTGCATTCTGTTTCGCTTTTAAATATGCATTCTAGTTTCAGGTTATTTCTCTGTTTATGCAAATGAGTTTAGCCTTTTAGAAGCAGCCTGGTTACATCTTGAATGATTTGCTACTTAGAAATTTTTTCTGCCAGATACCCTACCTAAATCATCACTCTCAAGTTAGAGTTCCACATATCTCTAGAGTAGAGGCACAATGCCACCAGTCTCTTTGCTAAAGCATAGCAAAAGTGACCTTTGTTCCAGTTCCCAATATGTTCCTAATCTCTATCTGAGACCACTTAAGCCTAGACTTCATTATCCATATCACTATCACCATTTTCATCACAACCATTCGACAGGTCTCTAGAAAGTTCCATACTTTCCATCATCTTCCTGTCTTCTTCTGAGCCCTCCAAATGGTTCCAACCTCTGTTACCCAGTTCCAAAGTTGCTTCCACATTTTCAGATATCTTTATAGCAATGCCCTGTACCACTTTTCCTGTACCAGTTTTCTGTATTAGTCTATTCTCACACTGCTATAAAGAACTAGCTGAGACTGGGTAATTTATGAAGCAAAGAGGTTTAATTGACTCACAATTCCATAGTCTGTATTGGAAGCATGGTTGGGAGTCCTCAGGAAAGTTACAATTATGATGGAAGGGCAAAAGGGAAGCGAGCACCTTTTTCACATGGTGGAGCAAAAGAGTGAGAGAGCAAAGTGGGAAATACTATACACTTTCAAACAACCAGATCTCGTGAGAACTCACTCATTATAATAAGAACAGCAAAGAGGAAATCTGCCCCCCGATCCAGTTAACTTTATTCAGGTCCCTCTCTCAACATTAGCGATTACAATTCAACATGAGGTTTGGAATGGGACACAGAACCAAACCATGTCAGTCACATACTAGTTAAAATCCCCTATTTTACTTCTAGTGCACATGCTTGAGCCAACCGGTCCAACTCTTGAGATCTTTGGGAAGCTAATCACCAATTTCAGGTTATCTTTTTAAAAACTCTATTGGGAGACTGCCTTTCCATAGCACTGTATGCAACCAATTATTATTTCTGAGACAGCTTAACAACTGCCTGACCATCACCTAATGATCACCTGTAATTCCTGATGGGTGGTCGGGGGATCTCCTGCCCTGCTCATGTCTGACTACTAAATACCTTCTGTAACAAAAAGACTGAAAACACTACAGAGTTTGTAGCATAGATATAAACTTTAGGGGCCTAGATGCCTGTTTTTATAGTTATAGGGAGTTATTTTTGCTCTTCGATCTTGCCCTTGCCTTTTTCAACTTTGGTAGATCTTTCTCTACCCTATTGCCTTATTTCCAGGCCTTTGATGGTCAAGTCTGGACCATCTCTTCACCTGGTTGCCTGGCCCCAGCCTTCAGCAACTGCTACACTGCACTTGGGAAAGGCATTACTTACATCAGGAGAGATGTCTTCCAGCTCTCTTGCCCAGCTCCTAAACTTGGCTGACCCACCCCTTGTCTTTGGTGAAGACAGCAGGATGGAGAGGAAGAAGTATTTTGATAGATATGTGAAGACTCACTCTTTCCTGTTATTCAAAGTTTAAATCTGTCACATTGAAAGTTCTTTAAGTCTTTGGTTCCTACTTACTGCCATTCCTGGAGAATTCCTCCTATGTCTGCTGTTCTGCCAAAGATGAAAGCAGACATAGATCTTTTTTCTCCTTTAAAGGACTCTATGCTTTCTGTATTTTAGTGCATTTAGCTTTGTTTGCATCCTTAGCTATTCTATGCTGTGCTGAAACTACTAGCTACCTATAACTATATTGTAATTTAAATTACTTGAATTTCAATGACGTTAAAATTCAGTTTCTTAGTTGCATAGGCCACATTTGTAGTGCCAAATAGCCATATGTGGCTAGATACTATTCTTTTTTTTCTTTCCAAAGAGTCTTTAATAAAAATGACGATTAGCAAGTACAGTCATGCATCCCTTAATCACAAGGATACATTATGAGAAATGTATCTTTAAGTGATTTTCTCATTTCACGAACATCAGAGTATACTTATAAAAACATAGATGATATATATACTAATACATATACATACATATATATATATTTATGTGAAAAACCAAATGTCCCAGCATCATTACTGAATATTGAGTATCAATCATTTCCCCTACCTGATCTGAAATGCCAATATCAGGTTCCATATATCAGATTTTTATATGTATTCCATGATAATCTTATAGGACCACAGTCTTTTCTTTTCTTTTTTCTTTTTTCTTTTTTTTTTTTTTTTTTTTGTCAGGAAACAACAGATGCTGGAGAGGATGTGGAGAAATAGGAATGCTTTTACACTGTTGGTGGGAGTGTAAATTAGTTCAACCATTGTGCTAGAGACTATTCCATTGAACAGTAGAGATATAAAACACTTTCTTTATCACTGAAAGTTATATTGGACAGCACTGCTTTAATGGATGTAAAACAAACTAAAATTTTGTAAATTATCCAGATAGATCTCATGGATAGTGTGAGAATGACAACTTTTAATGACATTTTATGTCATAATCAGATTGAAAGTCCTTTAATTATTTTCTCAATGCAAGTTTCATTTGAATTTTCATTTCTTGGGTATGTAGATCAATAGAAATAGACTTAAACTTTCTTCCATTTTTTAATAATTTTATTTTCATTTTTTATATTTAACACTATATGGAAGATAAAATAGAGCTTTGAATACAATAATTTGAGTTTCTAATGAGTTTTTAGCATTTTAAAACTGGTATCTCAGCACAGTAGAATATATAGCCTTTTTTTCTTTTGTTTTTATGCTGTATATTATATACCAACTTTTTATAATTAGGACCTAGTTGTTGGCATTTGAGCTGTCTTTTAATTGGTATTTCAATACCGCAGTCATTTGCTTGAGTTACTATTTGATTAAGCCCACTATTTTACTTTCAATAATTTTTAATAATTTCAAGAGTAGTTTCTCTTGTATGTTTTATTTTTTCCCTCTTAGAAAAATTTTAGGATCACTCTCTGGAGCCTTATGTGCACCACAATACAAACAAACAAGCAAACACAAATAACTGTGAATATATTAATTGACCAGCTTCATAAAGTAAATTTAAAATAAAAATGTATTGCTATCTTTATCAACAACTTGTTTTATCCCATATTTGTTCATGCTAGTGAATGATTTCCTTAAGGTTTTGTGTATTTGGTATATTCTGAATGAGACAATTTATTTTTAATTTTTAATTGGAGATTTATTTTAATTTGTTGATCTTTTCTCTTTGGCTTAATTTTAAAATTATCTTTTGATAAAGAGTCATAGAATTAACTAATAATAATATGATTCTCTTTCATACTCCTGCCACTCTGCCTTCTATTAAGCATGTTTGTGTGAACTACAGTCTACTACAACGTTAAATACTCAGGGTGACAGTGAGTGTTTCCTGTTTTTCTCACATTAATTAGAAGGCATCTGGACATCACAATCAAGTATATTGTTGTTTTAAAGGGAAACTTATTAATATATAAAAATTTTTAAATTACTATAAGCAAAAGGTTTACTAAGAGTGATTATTAAATACCATCAAAATGATTTATCATTTATTTGTTACAGCACAAACACCCCAAAACACGTTGGTTTAAAACCAAAACATCATTATTCTTATCAAACTAGTGTAGGAACAGAAAACCAAATATGGCCTGTTCTCATAAGTGGGAACTAAATGATGAAAACACGTGGACACGTAGAGGGGAACACCACACACTGGGGCCTATTGGAGGGTGTAAGGTGGGAGGATTAGGAAAAATAACTAATGAATACTAGGCTTAATACCTAGGCGATAAAATAATCTGTATAAAAAACCCCCATGACACAGGTTTACCTATGTAACAAACCTGCACATGTACCCCTAAGCTTAAAAGTTAAAAAATAAATAAATAAATAAATAAATAAATAAATAAGCAAATAAATAAATAAAAGAAAAACCTTAGCGCCATTAAACAAAAAAATTTTGATATTTCTTACAATTTTCTCATTGACAGGACCCATTTGGATTCTTGTATTCTTCCTCATGATGCCTGCCTGAATCACTAGTTTGGCAGCATTCAGTTGCAAGAAGGTTTCATTCATGTAGGAAAGTGTTCCTTAACAATGGATCTCCATGAGATTAGCTTGGGATCTTTCACATAATTATGGTCTCAGAATAGTTGGACTTCTTACATGTTGCCTAATTTCCAACAGGGAGAAAGCAAATACATCCAGTCCTCTTAAAGGCTAGGTCCAGAACTGGCAAATAATCACTTTTGCCTCATTCATTGGTCAAAGCAAGAGACAAGGGTAGACAAGAGTTAAGAGGAGGGTAAATAAGTTCTACCTTTTGATGTGAAAAAAGTTTGAATAAAGTTGTATCAGATGCTTAATAGAACTTTAGTTTCTGCAAAACTGCTTAACAATGCAGAAAAAGGGGGGAAATAGAAAGTCTTCGAGTAAAATCTGAAGCAATGTTATTAGCTGATTTAATGATTCAATGTTCTAATCTACGAATTCTCCAAAGCACCAAGTATGGACACCCCAAGCCAATAATGGTAACTGATTATGAGTTGGAGAACAGGGGCCAAGTGGAGGCAACTTCAAAACTACTTTGAGGTGACAATACTGGAAGAGAGAATAATTAGAATAAATTTAACAAATCAAGATGTACCTGCAAATCTTTCATTAAGAAGAAAAACTAATATTGGTGGAAAAAAATATTTTAATATAGAAAGTGTTCTTCATATATCAAGAAATAAAATAAGTTAATAGGAAAATAAGCAAAGAATATACATTAACAATTCAGAGAAGAACAAATCAAAATAAGCAATACACAGAGTTAAAAAATTCTAGAAGTTAGGAAAATCTAAGCTAAATTAACAAAGGTTAACTAACACACACTGGACAACAAAAATGCCAGACTAATATCACTTTTGAGTAAGGAGGAGGGAAGATGGAAATTTTAAATATTATAGTTTTAAATAATATAAATTTTCAGAATATTTTTAGAAGTCAACCTAGAGGCATCTACTAAAATTAAAAACAAACAAATAAACAGAAAACTAAAGATACACATAGATTTTTGACACAGAAATCCTGGTCCTAGAAATCAATCACATAGAAATAAAAGAACATATTGCTTTGAATATATGTGCAAGAGAGTTTACTGTAGCCCTATGCATAGTGGCAAAAAAAAAAAAAAAAAAAAGTTTTTTTTTTTGAATGAATGAATTCAAAAAAACAGTTTGAATGAATACCAATAGGAGAATTATTGAATATGTTATGTTATATAGATAACATGGAATAATATATCAAATTAAAATAATGGCAGTAGTGAGCTGAGATTGTACCACTGCACTAGCCTTGGTGACAGAGCAAGACACTCTCTCTCTCTCTTTCTCTCTCTGTCTCTCTCTCTCTATGTATATACACACACACAATTTTATATGTATATATAATGTGTGATGTTGTAAAAGTTGACTTGGAGGAATATGTTCAATGAGAGCATGAGAGCACATATCTCGTATATGATTTCTAATCTTTATTAATACATTGAAAATGGTATGTTTTCATCATTATATGAACATGGATTAAACATACAAATGATTGATACATGGCAGACTGTTAACAAATTTACAAAGGGTAAATGTAGATGTGGGAAGAAATTAAGAGAAATAAATTTGCAGAGAGAAGAAAAAAATAGCACAATAAAGAGTTTATGTGGTACAAACTTTTTAATGCTAATTGAATATGTGTATTTATGAATAAAGAATCTATAACAAGGACAGTTGGATCCATATACATTGACTCCTAGAAATGCATGCATTATATCCAAGTGAAAAGCAAAACTATGCAGAGTCATATGTACACTATAGTTCTATTTCTCCTATAATGTATAGGGAAGGTGGAAGGTGGAAGTTGTGGTAGTATCTGTCTCTGTTAGATAATCTTGGTTACCTGAAGTAGCATGATTAGAAATTGAGACAGGGTAAGGTGATGTTAAATATATATATATTTGAAGTTCTCTCTCTCTCTCTCTGTATGTGTTTCTTCAAATTAATTGAAATCATACTCCTGGATATTAGCACTCCAGTGTTATTCGTAACACTATTCACAATAGTCAAGATGTGGAAGCAGCCTAAATCTTAATCAGCAGATGAACAAATAAAGAAATGTGGTATGTACATACAGTGGAATAGTATTTAGCCTTAAAAAGAAAGAAATTCTGGAATATGCAATGATATGGATGAACTTTCAGGACATTATGTTAAGCCAGTCACAGAAAGACAAATAATACATGATTCCACTGATATGAGGTATCTAAAATAGTCAAATTTCTAGAATCCAGGAGTTGAATGGTAGTTGCCAGGGGCTGAAGGATGGGAAAAATGAAGAGTTATTAATCAATGGACCTGAAGTTTCAGTTATGCAACATGAGTGATCTCTTGAGATCTGTTGTATGGCATTGTTTCTACAGTCAATGGTAATGTTATTTTATTTATTATTTTTTTTTTTAGGATAGAGTCTCACTATGTTGCCCGGGCTGGTCTAGAACTCCTGGCCTCAAGTCATCCTCCCACCTAAACTTCCTAAGTAGCTGGAACTATAAGCACAAATCATCTTGCCTAGGTATAGTCAACAGTAATATATTAAATACTTAAATGTTTGTTAAAAGGATGTCTCATATTAAGGGTTCTTATTGGAATTAAATACAATTTTTTAAAGAAAAATTTAAAAAAGTATCTACCTACAATAACAAAAGTAAATTAAAATAACAAAATAGCAAAACCAAACAAACACACAAATGTATGTAGCTGCTAGAATACAAACTAACACAAGGCATAAATGGTAAAATTTTACAAAAGATGATTATTGTCTTATGCTTACTTACCAATAAAACATTATAAGATATAAAGTAAATTAATGAAGATAAAGTTACAATCAAAATGTGATATCCTTTTATATCTCTATCAGAAAGGTTTATATCATGAAGCAAATAATAATAATGTAGATTAAAATAACATAATTATTACAAAAAATATTGCAGCAGTTATTCAAGCACACACACGTTTAAAAGCCTATAAAAAGTCAATTTATACTACTCACAAAAGAGGTTCCTATAAATTTTTTAAATCTATAAAGTGTGGAAGATCATCTCTGACAAAATATTAACACTGAAAATCATAATTCAAAAACCTTTTTTGAAAATTAAAATTTTTAAAAAATTTAAAATTTATGTTATACCTTTAATTAATTCATGTGTTAAAGACAAAGTATTCTATTTCAAAGCCTACCAATACAAATACATTATTTATAGGAAAGCTATAATCATGAAAGCATTTACCAAAAAACAGAAGAAAAGCAACAAAAGTGGAGTATCAAAGACAGGGGAGAAGAAAATATAGGTAAGTGAAGAAATTAATAAAATAGAATAAATGAATTAATCAATAAAAAGTTAAAAAGTGAACAAAACCAAAGCTAGACTTCTCATGAATCTATCCTCATCTTGTCAGAAAGCTAAAACAAACGAAAATACAACCAACCAGTTAACCAATTGAATAACAACAAAATTTAGAATGGAAAATGTTTCACTTTTATAAAAATATACAAAATGTTAAAGTCAATGTGATTAATTTTATGCCCCAAATGTTGAAAAGCTGAATTAAAAACTGATATATTTAGTGAAAATATTATAAAAATTCTTTCAAGCATTTGAAAAATTTAAAAATACATTTTTGATGATGTACAATCAATCTTTGCTAATGAGTTTATACTCTTACTCTCATTATTCAGTTCCCACCTTCAATAGGCAGTGGGTTTAGGTAATATTTATAGGTCAATATTATTGAATTGTGAAGAAAAAAATTACATCTCATAGAATAATTCAATTAATAAATAAGTTGTGTCATACAACAATTTGCATAAGTTGAATATAATATTGTTACCAGGGTCAAGGGCAGTGATAGGAAGAAATTATACACAGAAACTAAGTTGTCAACGTAGCATTAAAAATCTAAGTAAAGGCCGGGCGCGGTGGCTCACACCTGTAATCCCAGCACCTTGGGAGGCCGAGGCGGGCGGATTACGAGGTTAGGAGATCGAGACCATCCTGGTGAACACGGTGAAACCCTGTCTCCACTAAAAATACAAAAAAATTAGCCAGGCCTGGTAGATGGCGCCTGTAGTCCCAGCTTCTCGGGAGGCTGAGGCAGGAGAATGGCGGAGGCTGAGGCAGGAGAATGGCGTGAACCCGGGAGGCGGAGCTTGCAGTGAGCCGGGATCGCGCCACTGCACTCCAGCTTGGGCGACAGAACGAGACTCCGTCTCAAAAAAAAAAAAAAAAAAAAAGTAAGTAAAATTAGATATTTGATTCCGTTAGTATTCCAAACAAATATGCACACACACACGTAAATGCAGAAACACACCAGGAAGGGCGTATGCAAGAAATCTAAGAATAATTGAATATCAGAATTACTAATTAATATAATTATCAACTAATGCATATTTTTCAGAAAATGTAAAGATGAAAATAAATATATCAAATCTGTAGGATCTTTTACATGAAACACATACAAGAAAGATAGTGGCAGTTTTGTTTTCATTAGTAAAAAATTAGAAATGACCTAAATGACCAGAAATAGGAAATGGATAAGTTACATTTTCTATATTAATGTAAATGATTAATAATATGTGATAGTCAAAATGAAGGAACTGGAGTTATGTGTTGAATAAATTTGGGAATAATTTTATTTAAAAAGATAGAAGAATGGCCAAGAAGCATATGAAAAAGTAGTCAACATTATGAGTCATCAGGGAAATGCAGATTATAAATAGAATGAGATATTTCTCATGCAACAGAATGACTGAAATTAAGGAAGTCTGATTATATCAAATGTTGGTGAAGATAAGAGCAACTGAGCATCCCACACATTGTTGATGGGATTGTAAAATCTTATTATTACTTTGTAAAATTGTCTGGCAATTTCTTCTACATTTAAACACTTATTTACCTTATGACCTAGCCATTCTACTCCTCTGTATTCATGCTAAGAAATGAAAACTTATTTTCAAAAACGATATGTTCAAGGATGTTTATATCTTTATAAGACACAAACAGTGGAAACTAATATCTATCAATAAGAAACAGATTAAACCAATTGTGGTATATTTGTATAATGAAATACTCAGAGAAAAAAAGAAATGGACTACTTACATACTAAAAAATGAATACATCTCAAAAACGTTATATTGAGAAAAATGAGCCAGATATAAAATAAATATTTTATGAGCTTTATATTTATATGAGTTCTAATAACTGGCAAAAGAGTCTATGGTGATAAAAATCAAAAGCAATCGCCTCAGGAAGGTAGAAGCAGGAAACATTGGATAGTAGCACAAAAAAAACTTCTTAGGAGAATACAAATATTCTACCTTGTTTGCGTGGTATTTCTATGGGTGTATATAATTATCAAAAATTTAATATGTCTGTATAAACTTGTCAAAACAAAAATTGAGGTCCTTATTTAGATGTATACAGATTTTGGTTTATATAAATTTTACTTTAATAAAACAGAATTTTAAAAAATTATGGCCATATAAAAAGTATTGTTAAAAGTATTACTAGGGTGACAGGTAAAATTTACAAACTTTTATCTTTCAAAATTTATCATAAATATGATTCATACTAAAAAACCTTTCTAATAAAATAGTTGTAGAAAATAAAACAAATTTTTAATGTTTGGTGTAATTATTCCTTAAAGGAATAATTCTAATAAGAAGCAATACACCAAAAAAAGGTAAGAAAAAGAATATATGTATATCTCACAAATAACAAAGAAAATAGAAATGTAAAGATGATTATTTTTAATCTAATAATTGTGGTTGTGTTTTTGTATTATAATATTTAATATTAAGGAAGGTTTGTTGTGCTATATAGTCTTACACTTTACTGGTATTTGATTGAGCTTGATTACTGAAGCATGTCTGGAATTTGGATTGACCTAGTCTATTTAAAAAACAATTTCAGGACGTGCATAAAGATCTTTAAATATGTTCATAATTCTCACTTATTAATCTATTCTCAAAATATATTCCCCAAACAGGGAGTTCCTTCAAGGAAACTTGACAATAACTTTTTAGCACAATTATAAAAATAAAACAAATGTGAAGATTGTAGCTCATCTAGCTTATAAAATACTATACCGTCATTAAATGAAAGTATAAAAATTATGACAAGATATTTTTCATATTCTTAAATTTAGTAAAAGCATTATACAAAATTTTATATATATACACATATATATACATATATATATATATCATCAGAAATCCAGGTATAAAATTATATAATAATTTCTTTTTTGAATAAGAAGTAGTCCAATACATGGTATGTGTTGACTTGTTCTGAGACCCAAAACATCAGATTAGGAACAGAGACACTGATTCAGCTTCGAAGACTGAAGAGTTCTCAGTGTAAACTTATCAAGGGCAGCATATTTGAATAAATTTAAATATAACTTCTAATTCATAGATACCATACCCATTATGGGAAAGAGTCAGTTTTTAATCATGTAAAGCCTTGGAATCACCATATGTGGTGTGTGTAGACAGCTGTGTGTATAAAGTGTATGTCTGGGCTCATGTACACACGTTTATGCAGTGTTGTCAAACGACAGGGGTATGGTATAAGAAAACATGTTGTCTTACTAAATGCTGTCATAGAAAGTTGCTCTTTTTAAACCTGTTTATCTCCATTAGCATTTTTCTAATTTTTTGCATTATGATATAGAGTTTTCCTGTCCCAGACTTCATTATACTTGTTTGAGTATAGGCCACTGTCTTATTAAACCATTTTATCTCCTGTGCCTAACATGGTCCTGGTACAGATTAAATGCTCAATAAATCTCTATTACTTTGAATGGGTATGTGTAAGTTACCCTTCATGTAAGCTAGTTTTTAGCAGATCAGTAAGTGTGAGTTCCTCTTGAAAAATGATGAGAAATCATGCAGTTATAGTTACATTATTAGCCAGTCTATTTCAAAGATTGATGAGTGTCTTCACCAGATAATTAGTCAAACTACTCTGTCATGAGGTGCTGTAAAAAAAAACAGTCTATCAAACTTAGATTTCTTTTTAACAATTACATTATATCCCAGTTACTTTAAAAAATAATTTATATTCCTAGGAATTTCCAAATTTTTTTTAAAAAACTTAACCCATGTAGTTTAATTAGAGACATTCAAATAATGTTTTCTGTATTACTGACCAATAAAAACTATGTTACGTAAATTGAAAATAATTTTTGGTAACAAGAATACTTTATACACTTAGAAACTGCTGTCTTAACAATATATAAAGTTTATTGAATTGTTTACCTTTCGCCTTTAGCTAGTTTTGAAAATCTTATCAAGAAAGCAGAGATATACACATTACAGCAGTTGGAATTTTGGTAACTGAAATTACAAAATGAACAGTTCTTCATTTTTCAGAATCTCGTTGTAGCCTAAGATTTTATAATTCAGAGATCCGTTTCTTGGACATCATCTCTATTTACAGTGGGTTACTGAACCAGTTTACATCATTATCATCTCTATAGGGACACTTTTCTCATTTGTCTTGATTACCACTCTATTCTCAGGACATAAAGCCACACCTGGTATATAGAATCATTAGTAAATACATATTGAGTGAATTAATGCATAAAACTGAATTCAGTCAGGGCAAAAGGTAAAAAAGGAGAGAAGTGTGTTTCAGTAATCAAGGGAATGGCAAAAACAGGTTAATTTTCAGCAATATGAAATGCCAAAGATATACACTGTAGAAAAAAGTTTTTTAAGTAAACAAAAAATTAAATTAAAAAACTAAAATTTAAAAATACAAGTTTACATTTATTTTAAGTATAAGTTAAAGCTTCTGCTCTGTGAAAGACACTATTAAGAAAATGAAAGGACAAGCCTGAAAATCTTTGCAAAACACTTATATGATAAAGACTTGTTATCCAAAAATGCACACTGAACTCCAAAAATTCAACAATTAAAAAAACCAGACAACTCAATGAAAAAATCAGCAAAAGACCTGAACAGATACCTCACAAAGGAAGATCTACAGATGGCAAATAAGTATATATGTTCAACACCACATGTCCTTAGGAAAGCGTAAACTAATACAATGAAATGCCACTAAGCACTTAAGAGTAGCTAAAATCCAAACACAATAAACGTTAAATGTTGGTGAGGATGTGGAGCAACAGGAATTCTCATTCATTGCTGGTGGTAAGGCAAAATTGCGCAACCACTCTAAAAGACAGCTTGGTGGTTTCTTACAAAATTAAGCATACTCATCATACATTCCAGTAATTTCATTCTTGGGTATTTACCAGAATAAGTATAAAACTTACACCCACACAAAATCTTGCGTTCTCATACATAATTGCCAAAATTTGGAAGCAACCAAGATGCCTTCAAAAAGTGAAAGGATAAACTGTGGTATGTCTCCACAATGAAATATTATTCAGTGTTAAGAAATTAGCTAACAAGTCATAAAAAGACATAGAGGAAACTTAAATGCTTATTATTATACTAGGTGAAAGGTGAAAGAGTTCAATCTACAAAGGCTACATACTGTATGATTTTAACTATAGTCGTGTGCTGCATAATGACATTTCTGTCAACAACAGACTGCATGTATTACTGTGATCCCATAGACTATAACAGAGCTGAAGAATTCCTATTGTCTGGTGATGTTTTAGTTATCCTAACTTTAGTTGTGTTGCAGCACAACATATTACTCATGTGCTTATGATGATGCTGGTGTAAACTAACCTACTATGTTGCTATTTGTATGGTGCATAGAATTATGTATAGTACATAATACTTGATAATGATAACAAAACACTGTGCTATTAATTCATATATTTATTATACTATAAGTTTAAACATTATTTTTGCTATTTGTACAGCTGTATGTGTGTCTTAAGCTAAGTGTTAGTACAGAGTGAAAAAGTTTTAAAAGTTAATAAAGTAAAAAAGTCAGAGTAAGTTAAGGCTAATTTATTACTGAGGAAAGACAAATAATTTTTAAACATAAATTTAGTGTAGCTTAAGTGTACAGTGTTTATAAAGCCTATATCAATGTAGGACAATGTCCTAGGACTTCACATTCACTCACCATTACCCAGAGCAACCTCCAGCTCTTTGAGTTCCATTCATGTACAGGTGTACCATTTTTAATCTTTTATACTGTACATTTTCTATGCCTAGATATGTTTAGATACACAAATGCCATTACATTACAATTGACTCCAGTATGTAGTAGAGTAACATGTACAGGTTTGTAGCCTAAAAGAAATAGGCTATGCCATACAGCCTAGGTAGGTGATAGGTACGCTGTACCATCTAGGTTTGTTTTAAGTACACTCTATGGTGTTCACACAATGGTGAAATCACGTAATGATGCATTTCTCAAAAACATCATCGTTGTTAAGTGATGTATGACTGTATTTGACGTTCCGGAAAAGTCAAAACTATAGAGATAGTAAAAAGATCAGTGATTACTATGGCTTTAGAGTGGGGAAAAGGATAGAGAAATGAATAGGTGGACCAAAGAAGTATTTAAAGAGAGTGCAACTTTTGTGTGTAATACTTTGATGGTGAATTCATGTCATTAAACATTTGTTAAAGCCCATAGACTGTATACCACAAAGAATAAACCCTAATGTAAACTATCAACCTTTAGATAATTGTATAACAATATAGGCTCATCAATTATAACAAATGCACCACACTAATGCAAGATATTAATGAAACAGAAAACTCTGGGTAGGGGAAGGCAGGGATGGCAGATAGAGTGTATGGGAACTCTGTACATTCTGCTCAATTTTTCTGTAAGCCTAAGACTGTTCTAGAAAAATCTATTAATTTAAAAAATTGCATGCCTCGAGTGAATGAACAAATTTTCTGTCCAAATAATCTGAATTGGCAAAATGGTCAATAATAATGTCCAAAATTGGCAATAGAATTAGTGGAAGATTCAAATACACCAATTACATAGATAGCTTCACATATTAATTGTATCTAATCTTTTGAATTGGAAATATAAATGATATTTAAAATATGTAAAGCCATAGAAAACTGTGAAGATTTGTCAAATTATTTGATAAAGAATAATTCTTCCAAAAATTGATATTGGTAGTATAAAAATGGAAGTGTTAATTAATCTCACTCATGAATATAGATCAAATGTATTATATTAACCATTAGAAAATAAAATACAGCAATTGATATGAGAAATAACATACTGTGTTTAATCAAGATTTATATCAGGAATAAAAGGATGAATTAATATGAGAAATTCTGTCAACAAACAAAAAATAAACAAGTTTAGGCTGAAATGTAGAGTATCTTTTTCATAAAGATTATCCCTAGGGATAATAGCTTCATTTACATATAAAATAAATTTCAGCTTTGTCAATGTACCTGAGAGCCTCTGCATATACAGTGCCATTTGTGCCTTAGATTGCTTATAAGTGGTGGTTTTCTTTTGTTTTGTTTTTCTGGCCAATTAATTAACACCTTGTTCTGAAGTCATGATAAATTCCAGTTCTGGTCTGTGAATGCTTGTCCTGTGGTTCCATGTCCCAGTTTCAGCCTGTGCACTCCTCAGATCTCTGAGAATATGCTAATAAAACAAGAGCATCTAAGGTACATTTATTTTCAACTATTAACAAAACTAAAGCCCATGGACAAAGCCCTTCTTATTACAGCTTTTACGGGAAAACAAAATGTCAAGTTAGAGAACATCAAAAAATTCTGTGAACTAGATCCTCTAGTTATCTTACTTGATCTAGTTCCCTTTTTGCTGCCTCAGTTCTTTTGATTCTTTCTTTTTAGTTTATGGTGAATATACTAGAAACGTTTTTGAGAAACATTTACCAGTCTCTCCAAATTGATTGACAAATTTTCTGAGCCTGTTATATCACTAAGGTTGAGAGCTGACATTTACTTCCTCAATTATGTCATCTTCAGTTCAAAATCTATACTTTCATCCTTGTTTATGATCTAGAACACACATACACAAGTGGGTACAAAACAATGTGCATCTCATGGATACTAACATAGCCACCAACAAAGGCAAAGTGCTGAATATTGCCAGTAACTGAGAAGCCCCTGCTGGCTATCTGCTAATGACTTCCACAAATATAACACCATCCTGCATTATTTTGTTCATCACTTCTTTGTTTTTTAAAAAATAATTATATGTAAGTATGCAACATTAAACATTATAATTTATTTACTTATTGAATAGTTACTTTCAGCAATATTATGTTTGTGAGATTCTTCCTTTTTGTGGTGAATAGCATTAAATTTTTCAAAGTTTGTTCATTTGTTGCTGTATACTATTTCATTACACAAATGTATCAATGCTTCCTTACCCATTCTACTCTTGATGAAACTCTGGGCTATTTTCAGTCTATAGCTCTTATGAGTAAAGCAGATATTAATATTCTTGTCAAGTATTCTTAGTGTAAGTGGATACCAATTTCTGTCGCATATATTCTTGGCCTCGAATTACTGGATCATAAAGTATACACTGACTTAGTTTATGACAACAATGCCAAACAGTCTTCCAAAGTGAGTTTACAAATTTTCACTCATATCAGCACTGTATGATAGTTCCTCTCTTTCTACAATTTTCATGATACTTATGTTTTCATTCCTTGTTAGGTAGATTTATCCAAATAAATAGTATGCTTTTAGTTTGCATTTCTCTCATTACTATAAAACCAAACACTTTTACATATGTTTGTTTGACATTTGTATACACTCTTGTTGAAGTGTTCTAACATTTTTCTGTTGGCTTATTTATACAATTTTATCATAATATACAGGAATTATCTTTATATTTCTCTGGTTCCTTTAGTCCTAATCAATGGCAGATACTGATGTCATATTTTATCTTTTGTTTTTGCATTTACAGTTAATTGTGTAACGCCTGCAAAGAGGAATTACTTAATAAATTATGTAGTGACAATAAGCTTACTGAGATGGGTTTCGGCATCGATATATGTAGGTTGAAATCATGAACTTTCCACTCAGTTATATAAATGAAACATTACATTGACCTTTTTTTTACATTTTAAAATTGGTATTATGATACATGCTTAGCAGCATTTTCAAATTATAAAGTATAGGATGTTACATAAGGCTCTTCATATGCTGCCTGAAATATGACAACACCTCATAAAATGGTAGGTGTTAATATCTGATGGTTGAAAGAAGGAAGAATTACACTTAAAATTGTTACCAGTAACTTCCCTGCACAATAGATGTAAGTGTATAAACTAAACATGCAAAATAAAATATATTTTCCCTAAATCACATCCCCATCTTGACTTCTTTTTACTATTTGATACTTTGCCAAGTCATCAACACTTTAAAGTATCTGACTTCTCTTTTGTTTCCCTTTCTAACAGTTGTCCATCCCATGCATCCATTCATTTGAAGAAATGGATCCAGGGAAGGACTAACATTACAAGTATGCCATGTCCTCATTGACCTTCATGGATACACCATACAACTTTCACAGTACATTTGCTAGTAAATATGTTTCATTTCCTTTCAACAAACATTTTTCATGCTCTGCTATGTGTTTAACCCTTCTAAATATTCGAAGGTTTTTTTTGTTTGTTTTGAGATAGAGCCTCACTCTGTCGCCCAGGCTGGAGTGAAGTGGCACAGAATGAGAATAATAGTGAAAGAATAATAGTGCATCATTTGAGACAATCTTCCTTAATGTGTATATTCATGCTATTTTAATGCTATTCCAACCCGTTAACTGCTAAGACTTAAAATATTCTACACTATAATTTCACACGCTTAGTGTCTAATCTATAGTTGTCACTTGTAACCTCTATGATTTTGTTCGTGTTCTCACATCATTGCCAATAACAGAGGTCAAGTTGAGCAGTTCCTCTTTGTGCTCCATGGTGTCTATCACAGCCAGTGCTCTTTCCCCCCCAAACAGATTCATGTTTGTTTCATTTTATTGAGGCTAATTTTCCAATATGGTGTTCAAGGCTTTTCATAATCTTCTCTTGCTTATGTATTTGGGATTAAGTCTCACCTTTGAATTTTATGTGATTTTGATTAAAATTACTTTTAGTTCTTTAGACTTGTCATTCTTTCCCCCACCCACTTGGCCTTTTCTCATGCTATTCTTTTGACTGAAGCATTCTTCATCAATTGGCTCCCCACTTTTTTGATGGCTATCATTTCATGATACTAGTGCCTACTTTCTAAAAGTACCACATCACCTGCTTTTTAATAGCAAAATGTATTAAAATTAGTTTTAGATAAATGTGTAATAGTCCTTGAGATAATTGGAAACAAATGAGATGTTTTAAGCCCAGAATTATATATACTGAGGAATAAAGTTTATAAATTTAGTCCCTGCAAAGAAAAATGTGTTTTATATAAAAAAGCACAGATGTGTATAGATAAAAATGTGTTCCCGACTATCTCTTTCATTAAATCTTAATACCACAATGAAATAAATGTGTAGTCAGACATAACTGTGCTCTATTTCCAAGACACAAATTTCTATTTTAATTTATCTAAAGCAGTTGGATATTGGCAATTTCATATACTTAACCTAAAACTTAGCACAACTTCAGGCACAAAGTAAATGATAAATATCAACTAGAAATTAGCTAAATATCAATAAATATCGACTAAAAGTCAGCTAAATATCAACTAAAGATCAACTGAATAAAAAAAATTAAACTAAAAATCACTCCTAGACATTCTCAGCCCCAAGTCAAACTTCCCTACCACTCTGTCTGGTCCCTAATGTACATGTCCTTTTTATCAACTCTACTGTAAGGTATTTAATAAGCAAAAATCTTGATTTATTAAACTTTGTCATTTGTCTTTCTCCATTCATTGATCCTAATTGCAACCCTAATGTTTTATACAGAGTGAATGCACAATTAATGTTACTTGCATGAATATAAAATTAATGTTTACCTGGCCATTTTTGTTAAAAATAAACTTGATGTTTTACCATAATTTTAATTTTTAACAAGTCCCACATATTTTATGGAAATATTAGCAGGTATCCGTTATATTGTTCATTTTTTTTCTGGTGGTTTGGGTTGATGTTTGTAGATTGAAATGATAATAGCTCAGATGAGAATAAAGTTATATTGTATATGTGAATTAACGCAAAATATATCATTTTGAGCTCAGATCCATAGAACAAAAACTTCTATTGTAATGTAGCAAAGGTTAGGCCATCTAAGTTTTTGATAATTAACAAAAATGTTTGCTGCACGACTCCTGTGATGATATCCTCATGAAGCACATGAGATCTCTGCATAGCACATTTATTTGATGTGTGTATAGGAGAATGCATGCCTTTTTAGAAAGAGCCCATTACGTAATAAACATCAGGAAAGGATAAGGAACAATAAGAAGGTCAGGGGAAGGTGATCAGTTTTTTAAACTTCTGGGTATCAGGAATTCATTATGTGTTAAAAAAAAAAAATCAGAGTCCAAAATGCATTTTTTTAAAGTATGTTGTTATATTTTGAGAGCTTAATATTTTAAGTGCTGTCTTAAAATAGCACAAGTAATCAATGATGTTTTCCCACAAGTCCTGTATAATTTTTGCTTACAATTAAGTGTGATGCTACAAAATATATGCAGTCACATTGCATCAGTACTTCTTTTAATATCTGCTTAAAAACCATTTGCATTTTCTGTTTTTCTGTTAGCATTCAGAATGCTCCATAAAATCCAATTATGACTTTAGACTTTATGGAGAAGTATCAAAATGTCTTTAGTTAATTCAACTGATATTTCAAAACAGTAAAACTCACAAAATGGAGCCACCAATTATAGAAACTATCACATGCTGCTTGTAACCGTATATTGAACATGATTTTCAAATTGCCATAACTTATATTTCTTATGTATATATTTGCTCTTTTAAAAAATTAAAGTGTATTTTAATTTCAATAGTAAGTAGAAAGTTTACATTTTCATGGATAGTTATTATAATTCCTACTTGTTTTTTTCTTATATTTTAGACCAACTATTGGTCTCCTCTCCAGTTGTAGAAAGGCATTACTTTTATTACATTTTAAAAAGTAGCTCACTGATAGAATCAGTAATAATTATAAAGTTGGATTATTGATACCATTATCTTATAAGCACTCATAAGAAACCAAGCAACAGTGGATTTAAAGTGTAATTGGGCATATATAATCACATAAAATTATAGTTCTTTTAATTCTTTTTAAATACTACATTATGATTATTGGATCATGTGTAAGTAAATGGATAGAAGTGTGAAGAAAGAAGGAAGGAAAGAAAATGAGGCAAAAATAAGTCTGAGCTATGCAGCTTGCATTTAGTTAGGCCGATCTCTTTGATCAACATCTCACTTCAAAAGTCAATTGATGTTTGAATGATTAAAAAGCTAGATTTCCTTCTGAAAAACAACAAGCAACCCATTATATTATATATAAAAGGGGAAAACTCAATATCATATGCTCTTTAGATAGACTTTTTGCCTCTTTTGAAGTTAGTATGAAAAAAATATTTTTCTTGTAACTGAAGGACTGAATCATGACACTAATTATCTGACTCTGTCAGATAAAGGAATGAATAGGCAAGCTTAGAGAGAAAAAAACCAATAACTTATATAAGACGAAGAATACACTAATACCTCATGATAGAATTCACATTTTTGCTAATTTTCATAAGCATGAATGTCTTTGTCTTTGGATTTATATTATATAAACTGAAACCATACAAATATAAACTAAAGAATGGCACATAGTTTATCTGACTTCCTTGCACAAAAAGGGAAACCTGAATGTCACATGCAAAGAAAAAAAAAAAAGGACTAGAGTCTGAATCCTGTGTGGCTTGACTTTTCTTTATTGGGAAAACATTCTGTTATTTACTTAATAATAGTATTAAGAATCATTATCATTATTAGTTTTAATAATTATAGTATAGCTGGGATATTTAAAAATATATTAATGCAGAAGGGCCAGATAATTATTCTTAAATTCCTTACTAATATGAAAAAAAAATGGAACATGAAGTTAGAAATGTCTTAATCACAGCCCTCATAACAGTCAGATGACATCATCTAGGATTTCTTGGTGAAAATATTCTGCTTAATTTATACTTAGGTAACTCAGAGAATGGGCAGATCTGGAAACTTTCTAATGTTGAAGTCATATACTCTTCAGTTTTCTCTATTGCCTTGGAAGAAATATGAAAGGTGATACACAAATCAAATTTTTATTTAAAAATACACATTTTAGCCAAATATTCTATTAGGAAGCTGAATTTCAATGCTATATCAGAGACAAGAGTACAATACTGTATCTCTGAATATCTCTTAATTGTTTTCCTTAGGTGTCCTTATATCCTTCTATGCCTTTTGCATCTTCCTGACAATGGATTCCAGTGAACATCTCTTAGGCTATCGAAGGCTTATCATTAATAATATTCTCAACTATTAAGGCTTTCTGACATTCCCCAAGTTCACAATGTGAAAACTGAATTATATAAAGATTAAATCTTTTGTATATCCCAGTTGGTAAAAGAGAGGAAACTGTTTTCTCTATCCCGAGCACTAACAAGCAACCAAGATATTTTAAATTCTCACATACCTTTCTCTACACCATTCTTCAAGACAGTAGTTAATCTGATCAAGAGTATTTTAAAGCAAATATGAAATGACCAACTGAGAAACAGAAGCAACAAAACCCCAAGTCATTACTATGGCTTATGAGACTTTGTATGAGCTGGCCCTCAATTACTGCTCTACCTCTGTTTCTAACAGTTTTCCTTCTTCTTTCTGCTTGAGGAACACTGACCACTTTACTTCTTTTTTTGTCTGAACAAGCCAAGTGTGATTGCGGCCTAGATTATTTGTGTATGCTGTTCCTTCATGCTTAAATGATCTTCTCTTAGGAATCCTCATGGTTCACTCTTCCACTTCATTCAGTCTACACAAAACCATATGTTATCATGGAGATGTTTTCCTTTTCTATATACAATTGCAACATCCCCAAATGTAACAGATCCCTCACTGCTTTGTATTTTCTCCTCAGCACTTAATAGTATATAACAAATGGAAAACTATGTAATTATTGGCTATATCATGAAGGTTTGGTTTAAATATTTAGTCTTTAAATTTCTATTATTATGTATTTAAATTACTGTATTTTATACTGAAGGCACTATCAGTTGTAAGTGGCAACATTATTTCATGTAGTACTATGAAAAATGTGCTGTCAACTGACCGATGCCATAGATGCATTATGATTTCAGAATATATAAAATATAGATTGAGAATTATTAAAATGGAGTATTTATTATATTTATTGCTGTGTTCCTCACTAGAATGAAAGTTTCATAAGGGCAGAGATTTTTCAGTGGTTTCTTTACTACTATCCATATTTTTTGTAACTATTATCCCTGTTACATCATAGTAGGTACTCAATCAATATCTCTGACCTAGTAGATTTTGGTAGTTTACGTTTGACTATTCTGTCCCCTCACTGATTCATAATAGTTATGCACATCTCCATATCTTTTATCTCCTTCTTCTCCTGCAGTATCACGTAAAAATGCAAGAATTTTTTTGTGTGTGTGTAAGACAGAGTCTCACTCTCTCGACCAGGCTGGAGTGCAATGGCACTATCTTGGCTCACTGCATCTCTGCCTCCCAGGTTCAAGCAATTATCCTGCCTCAGCCTCCTGACTAGCTGGGATTACAGGTGCCCACCACCATGCACAGCTAATTTTTGTAGTAGAGACAGGGTTTTACCATGTTGGCCAGTCTGGTCTCGAACTCCTGACCTCAGATGATCCACCTGCCTTGGCCTCCCAAAGCACTGGGATTACAGGCATGAGCCACCGCATACCTGGCCAAAATATAAGAATTTTTCAAAGAGCATTTATTAATTTATATCAAATTGAGGGCCCTTACTAGACTTTATTGGAGGCAATATGTGTGTGTGTGTTGATGTATATAGCATGTGTGCATGCATGTGTCTGTATGTATGTCATGATTTCAGAAATCATGATTTTTTTTATTAATTAGGGTTAGATTTATCCATATGTGATGAGTAGTTTAAAAGTAGAAGTATAGTGGGCAATGCCAGACTATTGTCACTCCAGGACCCAGGCTCCTTGTAACTTGAGGTCCTATCATGCATGGGTCCCAGGCCACAGTTCATTTCATAGTTGAAGATGATGCTTCCAGCCCCAACTCTGTTCTGCCAGCCAGAGAGAGAAGTGTAAAATAGAAAGATATGGTTATTTCCATTTAAACATGCCTTTTAAAAATTGCCCATGCTCTTCTCATATCTCATTAGCCAATGATGTCAAGGACCACATATGACTGTAAGAGAAGAGATGGGAAATCTCAAGTAAATGCTCTGGGTGGTCGAAACACTAACTATTGCTTAGAAACAAGAAGGAACTTAATTTTATAAAACAACATTCTCCACCCCGAAAAGTCTCAAGTATTCTTCTTCTCACATATGAAACAGAGTCATTGCTTTCTATGAGAGACACCTCAGAGAACTATGCAATTACTACTTCCAGTTTATAGTCCAAAATGTCTTAAGGGTATGCTACATATATGTCACAATAGTCTAGTGACCTATAAGCCATATCACAATTTAAAATCTTCTGAATATTCAATTCCCACCCAACTGGTATGGAAACAGGACAAATATAATGAAATGACAATGAATGATAGAAAATAAACAGCAATCAGTGACCATAACTTTTATTCAATCTTACGAGGTAAGGATAGAAAAAAATCTTCCTTCCATGACAAATCATGCCCAACAGGTTCTATCATTGAGTTTAGCAATGGAGAGTGCAACGCACCTGATGGTGTCTCAGCTTTCATAGCAGGCTTTCTGCTGGCCCATGATCGGGCCTGTAGTTTCTTTAGCATATAAGAAATTACGAGGTCTATCAGTCAGAGTGTGTGGTTTTGACAGTATAATTTCCCTCAAAACTTAATCGGTTTCCAGTTAATTTCTTCTAGAACATTCCATGCGCAAGCAATTGCAGCCAAATATTTTGATAATATATATTATTTTAGCCTTAAAGACTCTTTTATTTATCATCCTCTTCCTCATTTTAAACTACTTAAAAATATCTGAAACAATAGCCTTGGGTGGAAAACGAACCAATGTAATCTGATCTTTTCTACAGAGAGTAAAATGTGTTTGAAATAGGCTTAGGGGAATAGTTTTATGTTCAAGTCCATGTCTGAGAGCTACCATCAATGATGGCTTTGGTTTGGAGCATGAGTATATTTGTTTCTTAATCTACAGAGTTACCAAATTATTGGGCTTTCATCAATGAAAATTGCCCAGTTTGTTTTTCTAGGCAGAATGATAATCTTTTGTCAACCCTGCTTTTGAACTCGCAAATTCTAGGCTAAGTATTGCTCTCTCTTAAGCATCTAGAAATATTTAATAAATATCTACACTTTGAAAATTTCCTATCATTTGCTCTAATGCTATAGCCTCTTTTAGTACATGATCTGCCTTTGAACAAACAGCAGTACATAATTTCTGCCAAATATTTTGTTACTGAATAGTACATGTTATTACCTTTTAATGTCTGATCCTTCTGGCCTAACATATGACAAATTCTACTAATCCAATGCCACGGTTTAGGTTTTGTTACTTATGGCACCATAAGCGAGATACCAAAGTCTGCATTAGTCAAGATTAGATTTGGCCAAGTAGCAGAATATGCACAATAAAAGTGATTAAAACATAATATTCCAGTGGATAGTGTTGGACTCCTCACAGTGTTGCATCTAAGGTCCTCATATCAAAGGGCGGATGAGATTATGGTGTCTGGTGCCATACTGCCTGGGTTCAGGTTTCCCTTCACTGCTTAATATATAACCTATAGTAATATAACTCTATCTCTGTGTGCTTCAGTTTTCTCACCTCTACAATTGAGATAATAAACATCTCATAAGATTGTTGTGAGAATTAAGCAAGTTAATACATATAAGGAACTCAGAACACTTCCAAGCACTGGGTAAACTGTATATGTGTTAGCTTGTTACCAGGTAGGTTTTTCTATGCAACAATTGTCTAAATACTAGTGTCTTAAAATATCAACCGTGTATGTTGTTTACTTTCTTTGACTCTGCAGTTTGGGCAGTTTGGGATGAGCTTGGCTGATCTCTAGGCTGGGATATATGGTCAGCTGGTAGGTCCACTGGGACTAGTTTATTTAGCATGACCTCGCCCGAGAAAGGTAGAATAACTGGACCTTCTGTCGATGTGTTCTCACATCCTCTAGCAAACTAGCATGAGCTTTTTTACATAGCAAGTTCTGGTGTACCAACATTCTTCCAAATCTACGCTTGCATCAGTTTTGCATCAGTTTTACATTGGCCAGAGCAAGGAACAAGTCAGCACATGTTCAAGGAGTGTCGAAAGACTCCAGTTCCTGAAGGCGAGAGTTATAATGTCACATTGCAAGAGGAGATGAAAAATGTATACTCATTTTTGCAACTGACTACCACTATGATTCTGATTGCTGCTGGTGTTGAGCTGTGCCATAAATGACCTCATTCCCAAGTTAGTTAACACCACAGTCCAGTTTCAACCATCAAATTTTGCATTCCAACAATGGGGAAGGCAGAAATATCCACTTATTTTAAGGACACATGTTGAAAATTCTGTAGTAGGCAGAATAATGCCCCACCCTCAAAGATGTCCACATTTCAATCCCCAGAACCTGTGACTTTGCTATGTTCTATGACAAGGAAGAATGAAAGTTGCAAATTATGATTGCTGATCAGGTAACCTTAATTTGAGGATATTGTTCTGGATTACCCACGTGAGTTTAATGCAATCTCAAGGGATCATATAAGTGAAAGTGGGAGCCTGGGGAATCAGTGTCAGAGGCATAGAGTTCTGAAGACAATATGCTGCCTCATGGCTTTGAAGATGAATGAAGGCAATGAGTTAAGGAATGCAGGAGACCTCTACAAGTGAGGAAAGGCAAGGAAACAGTTTCTATCCTGGAAACTTTAGAAGGCATGTAGCCCTGGTGACACCTTGATTTTAACCCAGTGTCACCCATTCCAGACTTGTGACTTCCAGAACTGTAAGAATCAATGTATGCTCTTTTACGTCACTATGATTGTTATAATTTTTTATGTTAATTATTGTCGCATACTCTTTCTATTTACATTTCATCAGCCAAAAGTTAGTAACATGGTCATGCATAATTACAAGAGAAGCTAAGAAATGTAGATTTTGTTTCTGGGTGGCCATGGACTTAGTTAATTTTAGAAATTTCATTTATGTGGGAGAAAATATACTAGAGGAAAATCAGTACACTTGGCCAAAAAGAACCTATTGATTTTATAAATACGGAGTTCATGCAATTATCCAGCATTTTAAAAACATTCTTCAATCAGTGAGAATTTGATTTCCAGTTTAAAATGAGGATGAAGAAGAAAGGGATAAAGAAGAGCTGGCAAATCTTTCAGATTAATGATAAATATGTGCAAAAATAAACATCTATTTAGAACTTTCAAATGAGTTAATATTAATATATATAAAAGCCACATAACAGCACTTGGCACATAAATCAGCACTGCATAACCTCTACCCACTATGACTTTTGTGGATGTTACTATAATTCTGCAGCAATACATGACTAATCTGCCTAGATCAGTTTAATTGCTTTTCTTAGTGGGGAAGTTGTTTCCCACACATTCTCAATTAGGGGATTAATATTTCTGATGCTAATTTTTTTAACCATCAGTTTTAAATCTCTTTAAAAAGCTCAGAGCCCAGCCACCTATATTGTTCCATTTTACTCTAATGGTCTTGATTTTATCCCACTTTATCTTTGCAATTATTAATGATCATTACAGCAAATCAAGCATTCTTTCTGTAATGCTAATTGGTAATAGTCAAGGATAAATAATGTATCGACCCACAGCAAGAGGAAAAACAAAACACATAATTAAAGGCAAATTAAATAAAGAAATGCTAGAAAAATTAATGGCGAAGCATCTGTAAAACTCATTTTAGGAAACTCAGAAATAAATATTGTTGTATTTGCATATGTCTACTCTGTATTGAACTCCAATCAGAAAAACAAATTTTTTTTTTTTTGGAGTATTTATCCCTAACTCTGTGCTAGGTACTGCAAGTAAAAGGAAATAAATAATATTCACTACATATTCAGTTCTTAAAATGAATACCCAAAGCATATCATTGCTAGTAAGCCTGGGAGACATAATTTTATTATAATCGTTGCCATTCTACTTTTATAAATGTAATATGAGGCGCAGAGAAGTTAATTTATTCATACCATCACACACCTAGAAAGTCAACTGGAATTAGTACCAAGAGTTTTCTGAATACAAAGTCAGTGTTCTTCCATTGCTGCTTATGAACTAAAAATATTCTCCATGTCTTCCCCTTGCTTCACTGCTCCACTCCCATTTCCAAGCCCAAGAAACAGTAAATGACTGGGTTGTAAAATTTAAGGGCATTTTTCTATGCTTCAATCCTTCTATTGAGTGGCACTTTAAAAGAAAGAAAATCAAGCACCTGGTGTATGGTTCTTTTTAAAAATATATATATAATAACTGTATTGAAATATAATTCACATACCATAACATTCACCTCTGTATTATCTTTTAGCAAATACACAGAGTTGTGCAACCATCACCAGTGTCTAATGTTAAGTATTTTATCACCCTAAAAAGAAACTCCACAACCCATTAGCACTCAGTCCTAGTCATCCCTCTTCCTCTAGCCTCTGGCAACCACTGATTTCCTTTCTGTCTCCAGAGAGTTCCATTTTCTGGACATTTCATATAAACAGACTCATACAATTTGTGTTCTTTCATAACCAGCTTCTTCTACTTAGCATAATGATTTTATGGTCATTCATGTTGTAGCGTGTACACTTTATTTTTATTTCTGGATAATCTTCAATTGCATGAGTGTGTCACTTTTATCCATTTATCAGTTAATGGATTTTGGCTTGTTTCTACTCTTTGGCCATTATGAGTAATGCCATTATGAATATTTGCATACAAATTTTTGTGTGTACAAAACTTTTCTCTTGGATATATATCTAGGAGTAGAATTGTTATTTCATCTGATAATTCCATGTTTAACCTTTTGTGGAATTTCCAAGCTGTTTTCCTAAGTGGCTGTACCACTTTATCTTCTTATCTATTATATGCACACCCCACTATTGTATTTTGGAAGAAGATAACTTGTTTTCTAATTTTACAAGTTTACAGATTAAGAGAAATCTGCCCCCAAATGAGTCATACCCTGAGTCACCTATAACTGATTTAAATGATGACATTTGGGATTTTGAGTTGATATTGCTTAAGTGAGAGTTTTCACTCAAAATTGCAGCTGGAATGGTTAAGACTTCGGAGCATGTTGGTATAGAGTAAATATATTTTTATATGGAAATAACTTGGATTTTGTGGGGAGAGAGGTGTGATGTTACACATTGAATTGTATACCCCAAAAATATATGTTAACATCCTAACACCCGGTACTTCAGAATGTGGCATTTTTTTTTTTTTTTTTAAATAGGGTCATTGCAGATGAAATTAAATTAACATTAGGTCATAACAAAGTGGGATAGTGCCTTAATTCAATGCAACTGGTATCCTTATAAGAAGAGGACAGAGACATGAGGGGTGAATGCAATGTGAAGAGAGGGAGAGATTAGAGTTATGCTGCCATAATCTAAAGGATATTTGGGGTAATTTACAGAAACTGAGAAAAGCAAAGAAAGATTCTCCCCAAGAGGCTTCAGATGGAGCATGTCCCAGTCAATACCTCGATTTTAGAGTTTTGGAGTTGAAAACTGTGAGATAATAAATTTCTATTGTTTTAAGCAACCAAAATTGTGTTACTTTTTTATGGCAGTCTAGAAAATACATATGCTCTAGGGAAATAGAACATTTTGTATTTTATGAAGTGCTTAATCCTATATTAATCTGATTGTTTACCATGAAAATGATAAAGAATTACCATAAAAAGATACAAATTGTTCAATCCAAAGAAGTCAAATTATTGTCCTTAGAACTCAAACATGATTCTTCTGCCTTCGATTTCTAAATGGAATTAAAACTAAGATTTTTAAAATTTCAGAGATCTTCTCAGTGATTGAAATCATTCATCCAAGTTTGTTTGCATGCTGGTTCTCTGGAAGATGTGACTGGTAAATTTTAGTAAAAAAGAAAAAAGGAAAGGAAAGGGAAGGGAAGGGAAAGAGAGAGAGTGAGAGAAAGAAAGAAAGGGACAGAGAGAGAGAGAGAGAGAGAGAGAGAGAGAGAAAGAAAGAAAGAAAGAAAGAAAGAAAGAAAGAAAGAAAGAAAGAAAGAAAGAAAGAAAGA
>NW_022163735.1:0-2685 GCF_008728515.1 Papio anubis | reverse complement strand
TACCAGTGTAATTCACCACCATAATGAATTAAAAGAGACTAATCATATAGTCATCTCATAAGAGGGTAAGGGAGACACCTGATAAAACATATAACTGTTATTCCTGATTAAGCTCCTAGCAAACTAAGAACTGAATGGAACTTCCCTAACCTGATAAGGCCATCTACCACTGCAGCTACTGTGAAACTTAACAGTGATGCACTGGAAGCATTCTCTTTAATATCAGGAATGGCACAAGGCTGTCCACCATCTCTGCTACTCTACTCTGTACTGGATATCCTTAGCCAGTACATTAAGGCAAAAAGAAATAAAGAATATAAAAATTGGAAAGGAAGAAACGAAACTGACATTATTCGAATATGATATAATCTATATAGATCTAAAAGAATATATAGCAATGTGTTAGAATTTATACGAATACAAAGATTGCTAGGTATAATATTACAATGGACTAAATGTTTATGTCCCTTCACAATTCATCTGGTGAAATCCTGGGCCCCAAGGTAATTGTGTTAGAAGGTGGGGCCTTTGGGAAGTGATTAGGTCATGGAGGCACAACCCTCATGAATGAGATGAATTCCCTCATAAAACTGATCAGAGGGCTGGCTGGGCACCGTGGCTCATGCCTGTAATCCCAGCACTTTGGGAGGCTGAGCCAGGTGGATCACTTAAGGTCGGGAGTTTGAGACCAGCCTGGCCAACATGGTGAAATCCCATCTTTACTGAAAGTACAAAAAAAAAAAAAAAAAAAAATTAGCTGGTCATGGTGGCAGACGCTTGTAATCCCAGCTACTCTGGAGGCTGAGGCAGGAGAATTGCTTGAACCTGGGAGGCGGAGGTTGCAGCGAGCCAAGATCACACCATTGCACTCCAGCCTAGGCAGCAAGAGCCAAACTCCGTCTCTAAATAAATAAATAAATACGAATTAAAAAATAAAAGAGGCCAGAGGGGGTTTAGTGGCTTCTTCCACTCTGTGAGGACAAAGTGAGAAGGAGCTGTCTCTGAACCAGAAAGCCCTCACCAGACACAGAATCTGCTGGTACCTTGATCTTAAACTTCCCAGCCTCCAGAAGTGTGAGAAATACATTTTTGTTGTTTACAAACTACCTAGTTTATGGTACTTTGTTGCAGCAGCCTGAATAGACTAAGACAAAGATCAATATAAAAACCAATTATATTGTTATACACCTGTAAAAACCCTAATAAAGTACTTTCAAAAATAGATATTTAGAACTAGAAGAATATACATTTACTGAAATCAAAAAGTAAAAATTGTTGACTGAACTTCAGTGACCAATCAGGGAAATGCAAGGCTATGCACAACGCAAAACAACTTCCCATCGCCAGACAGGATCAGGCATTGATTGGCTAAATGGGGCTGCTCACACACTCCTTCCAGTAGAGTAAATGAGCCTTTTAAATCTTTAGAGAGCAACTGGGCAATATCAAACTAAATAATAATAAGAATAATAATAGCATGTTTTCTAAGACTTAGCAAATTCACTTTTAGGCATGTTATTCACATCTAGTCTCTCACACTGATGCTCCAGGGGACAAGTTCAAGGACATTAATCTCAGAGTTGTAACAGCAAAAGAAGTAGACACAATCTAAATGCCCATCAGCAAGAGAATGGTTGGATGATCTGTGGAATATTATGCAGCAATGACAAATAATGAGGCAGATCTATATGTACTGACATGGAAAGGAATTAGGTTAAGCAAAGAAAACCAAACATCTACCAAAAATAAACACTATATGATTTTTTAATGCCACAAAACATAATTGTGTATTTACATATATTCATTCAATATATATTTATTATGTATTGAATGAATATATGTATATTATATATACATATATGTAAATATAAATATATTTACATATATTAATATGTAGTGTATATATTTATACATTATATATACATGTATGTATATATTATATATACACGTATGTATATATAATATATATTTTATATATAATATATATTCATATATGTACATATTATGTACATATAATATGTATACATAATAAATCTATATTGAATATATGTAACTACATAATTATGTATTTATTATGAATATATATGTAAATACACAATTATGTATTTATTATTTATTATGAATATATATGTAAATACACAATTACATATTTATTATTTATTATGTGCCGGGTATGCTTAAGTGCTGGGGATACAACAGGGGTCAAAAGATAAAAATAATTTTTACCCCCATGGATCTTACAATCTAGGGCACATACAACCACACATAGACATGGAACTTTGTATGGACCCAGGTACATGCCTGAGTCCTAGAAGGTGATGGTTCCATGGTGTAATGGTTAGCACTCTACACTCTGAAAAGTCCTAGAAGGGTGCATGTTAGTCATCATAGCAGTTACCATCCGAGACAGATACAATGTGGATTCTCACACAATGAAATACAATATAGCAGTGAAAATAAAAGAATTTGATATCTATGTAGCAATATGGATAGGTGCTTTAAGTGCTTTGGTCCCACTTAAATAGTCCCACTTAATCTCAGCCTCCTAAATGCTGGGATTACAGGCGTGAGCCACGGTGCCCAGCCCTCTGACCAGTTTTATAAGAGAATTCATGTCATTCATGAGGTGGGATCAAAATGGTAACCCATTTTGTAAGGTGAATAAAGACTTCAGGCCAGTGAAGT
>NW_022163734.1:0-2685 GCF_008728515.1 Papio anubis | reverse complement strand
GGCAGCCTCCTCCATCCTGGCTGCTGGTGGCTCCCAGGGGAACCAGCCACAGGGCAGAGCCACCCCTTTACCAAGGCTGCCGGCAGGCTGCAGCACCACTACCCAGCAGGCCCTTCCCCTCCATCGGAAGAGCCTCTGACACAGCCTGGGGACCACCTGCAAACCCCAGGCCTGTGCCAGCCCCCAGCCACCCCTCCCAGTCGAAAGCAAGCACCATCATTTCCTGTCGCTTTCAAGCTCCGCTTCCAAAACGCCAAACACCTCCTCCCCCCGCCTGCCACTCACGCGGTCACCGCCACGTCCCGAGTGCAGAGGAGGGTAAAAAAGGCAACAGCATCAGCTGTCGGCTATTAACATTCACAGAGCGCATAATAAGAAATCATGGCTTGGACGGGGCTTCGGATCGTCTCTGCACTCGTGCCTCGGCGAGTGTCAGTCGCAGGGAAATCGGTTTATTCTGACGAGATGAAGCCGCCAGGCTGGCTGGGGGCAGGGGGTCCGGGGGGCCAGGGGAGACAGCGCCTCACCTGCCCACCCCACGGGGCCTCGGTGAACCCCTTCCCGGTCCTGGTTAACCTCTGCGTCCCCTCTCAGTCCACAGAGGTTTCTACATCTTTTCCGGCCGGACACGGGGAACAAAGGACGTCTGAGCCGTCTGGAACTGGACCGAGGGCTGTGCAGCATGAGTGACGGGGGCACGCTGCATTCAACAGGAGCTTGGGCCAAGGGGTGGATGGGGTGGCTAAACCAGAAGGTGAGAGGGGGGTTTTCAAAACCCAGCAAATCTGGCCGGGCGCGGTGGCTCATGGCTGTGATCCCAGCACTTTGGGGGACCAAGGTGGGCGAATCATGAGGTCAGGAGTTCAAGACCAACCTGGCCAACATAGTGAAACCCCGTCTTCACTAAAAATACAAAAATTAGCTGGGCATGGTGGTACGCACCTGGAATCCCAGCTACTTGGTGGCTGAGGCAGGAGAATTGCTTGAAACCAGAAGGCGGAAGTTGCAGTGAGCTGAGATGGCACCACTGCACTCCAGCCTGGGTGACAGACCAAGACTCTGTCTCAAAAAAATAAAATAAAAATAAAACCCAGCAAATCTAATAACGTTCAATCAAAGGGGGAAGCACAGGACGTGGGGCTTGGTCTCCAGGAGTTCATTCAGCACCTGTGGAGGACACGGTGGGTGCCAGGTCTGAGCCCAGCGTGAGGTGTGGGGACTGCTGATGTGGTGAAGAGATGTACAAATGCCAGCAGGGGACGGATCACTTGAGCTCAGGAGGTCAAGACCAGCCTGGGCAACATAGCAAGACCCCGTCTCTACAAGAAAAATACAAAAGTTAGCCGGGCCTGGTGGTGCACACCTGTAGTCCCAGCTACTCGGAACAATCATTTGAGCTCAGAAGGTCGAGGCTACAGTGGGTTGTGATTGGACCACAGCGCTCCAGCCTGGGTGAGAGTGAGACCCACTCAAATTTTTAAAAGGCCAACCTGAGTGGACAGAGTATTAAGTCTGACCGGGACTGAAACACACCTGTGCAGAAATGGACATCGGGGGAACGCACCTCAGTGTGGGACGGACAGAGGAGCTGTCCTTACGGGGCCGGAGGACACAGCCAGGAGCAGCTCCTGGACCAGCCCCACGTTGGTAATGAGACCAAGGATGTTAAGCCTAGAGGCCAGGCAAGTCCCCCGTGTGCTCGTTTCTGCCGATGGGTCGCCACGGCCACCCCCTGGTCCGCACCTTCGCCTCTGAGGGCTGTCGGGGGCAGTCGGAACCTGCAGTGCCCAAAGACGGGCTACTCAATGTCATGCCCACTTTTTTCAAACACACAATACTGTTTTGAAACTTCAAATCACGTATGAAAAAAAGGATGTGGAAGGGTTCCACGAGTATCCAAAGGGAGCCTGGGTTTTGAAATGTGGATCGATGCCGCTCCAACGTCCTGCCGGAGAAGGAATAGGAATCCACCAGCCCTGCTCGGGAGGCCTCTTGGGAGACTCCAGAATCATCCCCTTCAAACATCCAAGGGGACAAGCCTGGGTCTCGTGGGGCGTTGTGTGAGGACAAACCGTGACACCGATTCTCCCCGAGGGTGAGTGAGGACTGGAAATCCACGCGCATCCAAGCCGTCCCTCTGCGGAGAGTTCCATCAGGAGCTCTGGCACACAACCCTCTCCAAGCCTCCCAGGTCTGCCCGACACCGAGCCGAGAAACGAACATCCCTGGTTACAAAGGAGCCGGGAGAAGGAAAGAGGATGGAGCCGTCCTGTGGCGGGTGGGGGTCCCGGTCCTCTGAGGAGAATGGCAGCCCGCTTTTCAGATGTACGTTGGCCGTTCCGGGAACACAAACGCGGGAAGCAAAAACCCCAGACAGAGCCAGCCCCGGCCTCGCCACTCAGCCCTGCTCGTAGAACCCGCCCGTCTCAGCCCTGCTCGTACGACCCGCCCGTCTCGGCCCTGCTTGTAGAACCCGTCTGTGTTCTGGAAGCCCTGGGCAGGGGCGTCCCACAGACAGTTTCTCATAGAGAAGTGAAGGGCCGGATGCCTGGTGGTACCTGGCCTGGGCTATGTTAAAAAAATCCTTGTTTTTTATCCCCAAAAACACCCCGTCCCTCCCAGCAGCCCCTGAGCCAACGGCTACAAGCGACTCTGCCTCCTTGGGGGCGGCCGGAAGCCTCGCCT
>NW_022163733.1:0-2687 GCF_008728515.1 Papio anubis | reverse complement strand
AGCCAGGGAACCCGTCCTCGATCTTAACAACAAAAAATCACTGGGCCGGGTGCGGCGGCTCATGCCTGTAATCCAGTGCTTTGAGAGGCTGAGGCAAGAGGACTGCTTGAGGCCAGGAGTTTGAAACCACTCTGGACAACACAGCAAGACTCTGTCCTTACAAAAAATTTAAAAATTAGCTAGGCAGGATAGCAAACCTGTAGTCCCAGCTACTCAGGAGGCTGAGGCGGGAGGATCACTTGAGCCCAGGAATTTAGGGTTACAGTGAGCTGTGATGGCACGCCTGCATACCAGCCTGAGCAACAGAGCAAGGGCATGTCTCAAAAATCAAATAAAATGAAATAAAATCACTAAAAGTTTGTATAGACATAAAGTATAAAATCATACCATATATGATTTAATCCAGATATATAATATAAATTAGAGGGGGAAAAGAGAAATTAGGAAGCTATTATAAGAAGACACGACTCAACTAAGACATGAGCAAAGGCCCTGGGCTCACAGCGCTATCTTTATATAAAGGAATGAACTACCACATTTATTTTCATGGCATCACCAACTTAAATACAGGCTACATTATTCTGGAACCATCTCTGCATCAGTCAAATCAGATGGCCATAATACCACAGGCAAATACCATAAAAAACACCATAGGCTGTGTGGTTTAAACATTAGTTTATTTGTCCAAGATCAAGGTGTCGGCCAACTCAGTTCTGGGACAGGGACCTCTTCCTGGCTTGCAGACAGCCACCTTTCTTCTTGTTTCCTCACACCAGGGCAGTGGGAGCTCTCTGCTTTCTCCTCTTCTTTTTTTTTTTTTTGAGACGGAGTCTTGCTCTGACACCAGGCTGGAGTGCAGTGGCACAATCTCAGCTCACTGCAACCTCTGACTCCCTAGTTCAAGCAACTCTCCTGCCTCAGCCTCCCGAGTAGCTAGGATTACAGGCACGTGCCACCACACCCAACTAATTTTTGTATTTTTAGTAGAAACAGGGTTTCAGGATGGTCTCAATCTCCTGACCTCGTGATCTGCCCACCTCGGCCTCCCAAAGTGCTGGGATTACAGGTGTGAGCCACCACACCTGGCCTGGTTTCTCTTCTTCTAAGGACACTAATCCTGTCAGACCGGGGCCCACGCTCATGATCTCATCTAACCCTAATCACCTCCCAAAGGTCCTATCCCCTAATACCATCACACTGGCAGTTGGGGCTCCAGTACAAGAATCTGGGGGAGACATAAACATTCAGTTTATAGCAATGTCTTTTCAATCCTGTTGAAAAAACAACCAACTGAGTAGGCGAAGAAGTACCTTATATGTAAGCAAGTCAGGACTTTTCATATTTCTGCTAACACATTAAGGTCAATTTAAAATGTCTGATAACAAGAGTCAGAAGCAGAGATAAATGAAAGTTAGTTACTCTGCATTTTAGGCCCACACTGAGTTGTCTTTCAATGACATTGTGGCACAAAGAACACTGCTTTCTATTCCTGGTTTTGCCACCAAAAAAGCTGGAACATTTCCCTGTGTTTCCATTTATCTCTAAAATCACTGGGCTGACCTAGCAGACCTCCAAGGTCCCTTCCATTCACAAATTCCACAAATAACTTCCTACCAACAGAGGCTACACAAATAAACTACACTGACGAGGGGGAAAGCTAACACTAGCAAACAATGAGATGCACACAAGACAAGACGTATAGAGAACCGGATCAACCACAAACTGGTGGACGATGAGCCGGCGGTGGATAAAAACACATTCCCTAACGATGGACAGAGAGGCAGTGGCGCCGAGGTAGTATTGTTGAAGATTTCCTGTTTTAAATCTTCAAGATAAATGGCCCAATTGTTTATATTCATTCTGATTAAATGTGAATGTGAAAACTTCCTCCAGGGGACACAGACATCTAAAAAGTTCCCAATGTATCCAATTCGTCATTTGATATTTTTACTGACAAGAGAAATGAGGGACTGAATATACAAACAGACCATGCCTGATCATATGTATAAAGACAGAACTCAGACCACAACCTGCAGCTGCCCACCCAGGAAACCAACCCCCTATCTACAGTCAACAGCCAGGAGGCCAGCCAGGCTAGCACATCAGACAGGAAGCCAGACTGCTCTCTCTCCACAACCCAGAAACTAAACCACAACTCTGTCCCACGTGGCCAGGACTTGACTCAAAACTGACAGCCACCCTAATTTTGGCCCCTGTTTCCAGTTAGGATCATTCAGAGAAAGCCAAATACGCCCCTAACCAATCACATAGGACACCCCGCTTCTGCACAGCCACGTCCAGCCCCCACAACAGCCGCCACTGGGAGCCGTTCTTTTCCATCCTGAAGCTTCCCCACTCCTCATCCGCCACTCACTTGCATGTCAGTCTCTGCCACACGCAAGTGATGGTGCCGACTCCCTTGCCACAGCAGCTCTGAGAAAGTCGCCTCTGCCTGTCTCATGTGGGCGGCCTTCCTTTATTTCCCCCAAAGAGTAAGTCTTAAATGAGGGGCTTCTCTCTATATGGCCAAGCTATACAATTCAGAAGCCGAGCATGGCAATTCCAAGTCTGGAAAGACCATACAGCCCTCAGGTCCTCTTTCCACAAAACACAGCTTCCTTGAGTCCTTCAGTCATTCCGACCAACCAGGGAAGGAACCACGTGTTATGGAAAGATCAAGGGCCTTG
>NW_022163732.1:0-2687 GCF_008728515.1 Papio anubis | reverse complement strand
AGTCCAGGTTCCTGCTGCTCAGGGAACAGCAACCCCAGCTTCACGGGGCTCAGGCCTCCAAACCCAACTCCCACCCATGCTGGAGAATCACCCCAGGGACTAGCTAACTGGCAGGTGCAACTCTTGCCTCATCCCCTTAAAGGGGAAAAGGCACCTTCCCACTCCTCTTCCTGCTGGTGGGAACAGGGGCAGGAGCTGGAGGGTCAGGAGTCGGGCGGCAGAAGGGAAGCAGCCTGGGTCCCTCCTAGTCACAGTTGGCAAATGCCAACCATCCCCGATATTCACTTTGCAAATAAATCCTTCTCTTTTGTCAGGTCCCTGGTTATAAGTTTGCACCCATAACTTAAAAAGAAAAAAAAAAAACTCAGATAAAAAATCGGTGTTTGGCTGACAATATTTCAATTATCTTGGGGCCTTGGGTCAAAGGATGGCAAAACAGGAAACTGAACGCTGTTATTCAGAAAACTACCTTCCAGCCCCATCTACCCTCCCAGGCTGTCACCTTATGGTGTTTGTCTGCTAGATGATTGGGTGCAGCAGACTAACATGGCACAAGTATACATATGTAACAAACCTGCATGTTATGCACATGTACCCTACAACTTAAAGTATAATAATAATAAATAAATTTAAAAAAAAAAATAAAAATAAAAATAAAAAATTCTATACTTCAAAAAAAAAAAAAAAACAAAAAAACAATAACTGCTCTGAAAACCTAGGTGTACAGAACAGACAAGAAGTCAGCTCGGGTTGAGGGGAAGCAGGATAAAACACCCTTCCCCGCAGGACAGTGGAAGAGGAGGAACCTTCAGCACCTGGGTTTTCAGGATGCTGGATCTCTGAGAGCATCTCTCACAGCTCAAGTACGGCCAGACCCTCCTCTGACACAGCCTGTTCAGGCGAAGGTGGCACCTGCCCTAGAGACCCACAGCCCTGTGCGGGGCTCAGCTGGAGCTGAACTTTCCTCCCTTGGTAAGAGTCAGGGCCAGGAGTGGGGAGAGGAGAGAAGCAGCAGGCCTGAGGGGCACTGTGGAAACTCCATGCCACGCTAACTCTTGTCTGATGTGCACCGGCCAAAGCCACGCTTCTCGGAGGGCGTTTCCCTTCACACATCCGGAAATCATCAACATCTAGTCTCCCCACAGAACAGATCCTTCCCCAGGAGGCAGATGCTTGGCTGTAACACGGGGTAATGAGGGGCGCGCCTTCGTGCCCATTCTGTAGTGTTTCCTGTTACCTATTTTACCTTAAGCTACAAATGATTCCCGTTTACACGGGACACAGTGACACAGACAGCAAAACACATGAGATTCAGTGTGAGCCCACACCCGTCACTGCTGACCTCAAGTGCTTTGTTCGTTTTGCTTCTAGAGTTTGTACTCTCTCCCGGGGTTCCAGGCCTGTGGATTCAACCAACTGTAGATCAAGATTTTTTTTTTTTAATGTGTTTGTACTAAGCATTCAGACTTTATTATTCATTAAACAACTACTCGCATGGCATGTGCATGGTATAGCTGTTACGAGCAACCCTGACATGACTGTCTGCAGGAGGATGTGCATATGTCGTATGCAAACACGATGCCATTTTATTGCAGGGACCTGAGTGCCCACAGACCTCGGATTCCATAGGCAGTCCTGCAGCCCACCCCCATGGGCACTGTGGAATGGCTATAATAGAAAATATGGAGGTTTTAAACAGTTATGCACTAAATCTAATCGTTTGTTAAGAAATTACTGTGTATCACTTGTATTATTTGGAAGTCCTTCCTGGCCCAGAGACTTGACATGTTCTTATCTTTTTGTCCACGGATCTAGTCATTCCAGTAAGCTTATTGAACACAAATCAATTTTACAATTAAATTCTTACAGGAATCACACTCAATCTGTAAGCTGCTTTGGCTTTTAAAGTGAAATAACCAATAGTTTTGCAAACCAACTATATCATAGAATAGGATAAAGCAGCCCCATGACATGCAAAAACATGGGGTTTCAAAGCTAACCAGTATAAAACACGTTACAAACCCCTAAATATGAAAACGTTTTACACCACAACAGATATTCCAGAAAAAAACAAGATGTTCAAAAAAGCCCTTTGCAGAAAAGTACTTTCCCCTTCATTTTTCACACAGTTTCCAGAAGCTTGTGTTTGGCGATGACCATGAACCAGAAGTAGCGTCCGCTGCAACTACTGCCACCGCAACACAGAATATTAAGGCATTAAAAAAAAAAGGACACAGCATATTTCCTATTGATGAGAACAGGTAGAGTGTTATAAAAATGAGTGTGTTCTAAAGTCAACAATGTTCAAATTCTAGGTCTCCCGCAGACACTAGACGGTAACCGCCAAAGCTTATGTACTTGGCAACGTTCAAGGAGACCAAGTTCAGAGCTGTCACAATGCAGCACCATCCTCACGCGATTATCTCAGGCGGGTTTGAGGGCAAGTGCCCCCGTCACAGCGGGAAAGCTGCCCAGCCCAGCACTTCCTGAGATCACAGACCTTCGCCTTCCCACGTCTTCAATAGTTCCTTTACACCGGGAACCAGACAGCAAAACCTAAAACACTTCCTGAAATCTCAAGACAGTCTTTAGAGCTCTTTTCCTTGCCCCTTCTCTTACTGAAAAAGCCGATTTTGTAAGCAACCTGTAGTGCTTACCAGAGCTGGGGAGGAAGGAGAGCTAGTGTT
>NW_022163731.1:0-2688 GCF_008728515.1 Papio anubis | reverse complement strand
TGGGGCCGGGGCTGGGGTGGGGGGCAGTCTGGGTCTTCTCATCATCCCCACGTCCCAGGCCCAGCCTTTCCAACCCTCCCTGGGATCTGGGCTTTAATGCAGAGGCCATGCCCTTGTCTGGTCCTACTTCTGGCTACAGCCACCCTGGAACGGAGAAGGCAGCTGACCGGGATTGCCTTCCTCAACCACGGCAGCACCTGGGGCTCCAGCTGCCCAAATCCTACCATCCCAGGAGGCGGGCACAGCCAGGGAGAGGGAGGAGTGGGCAGTGAAGATGAAGGCCCATGCTCAGTCCCCTCCCATCCCCCACGCGGCTCCACCCCAGTCCCAAGCCACTAGCTGTCTACTCCTGGTGGGAGGTGGCCTCCTCAGCCCCTCCTCTCTGACCTTTAACCTCACTCTCACCTTGCACCCTGCACCAACCCTTCACCCCCTCCTGGAAAGCAGGCCTGATGGCATCCCACTGGCCTCCACCAACTGACCGGAGTTCAGGGGACTGGACTCTTCAGGGGACTAGCTCCTTTCCCAGTGTCCTTAAAATAAAGAAATGAAAATGCTTGTTGGCACATTCATGTGGGTTGACCGTGGCTGCTTTAATTCATTTGGAGACATTTTGGAGTCTGTGGAATCCGGCAGGGGTGCTGCTGAGAGGAGTGGGACAGGAGAGCATGGACTCCCTTTGGGCAGGGGGTCCTGACCTCCCACCTCCTCCCAGAGGGTGTTGGAGAAAGCAGGCTGGGGCTCTAGCCTTTTGGGCAGGAGTCTCGGACACAGGAAAGGTGGTCATGGGGGACCCCAGGAAACAGCCCCAGGCCTCCAAGATGGGAGAGAGGCTGGGGCAGAGCCTGTGAGGGCCACAGCAGGGCCAGAGCTGGCTCCTCAGACCTGGCGTCCCAGTGGGAGGAGGTGGCTTGGGGAAGGGGTGTTAGGAGAAGCCGATCCAAAGCACCGTCTGGGTGTGTGTTCCATTGTGGGTCTCCCTGGCATTAGGGGTTAGGGCTTGTGTGGGAAAAGTGGTTCTGTGTCCATGTGTGGGGTTCTGCCAGCCACTGGGCCACCGCCAGACAACCCAGCTCCATGTCCATGTGATGCCAACACATCCTGCTCGGCCCAGCAAGAATTCAGTTCCTCAGGCCCCAGTGTAGTCTTCGGAGCGGTGGCACCAGCAGCAACTGGGAGCTTGTTGGAAACGCGGCATCCTGCGCACCCCCACCCCCTCCACACACACCTACCTAAGAGATCAGAGTCTTCATTTCACAACACCCCAGGGTGTCGTGTGAAGCTCACCTCAGGCAGATCACCTGAGGTCAGGAGTTCGCGACCAGACTGGCTAACGTGACAAAACCCTGTCTCTAGTAAAAATAAAAAATAAAAAAAATTAGCCGGACGTGGTGGCAGGCACCTGTAATCCCAGCTACTCAGGAAGCTGAGGCTGGAGAATTGCTTAAACCCAGGAGGCAGATGTTGCATTGAGCTAATAGATAATGCGCCATTGCACTCCAGCCTGAGTGACAAGGGCGAAACTCTGTCTCAAAATTAAAACAAAACAAAACAAAACACAGCACAACAACAACAAAAAAACAAACCTGGGAAGCCCTGGTACAGGAGTGGACTCCTGGCCGTGTTGCTGAGACGCACAGCTGTTGCGCAGGGCACAGAGCTTTTCTGGAGTCTGAGGTTGGTAATGCACCTTCTCCTGCCACCTGAAACTCTGCTGCTAGAAATGGGAGGGAAGAGAGAGGGGCAAAGTCGGCCAGGGCGGCCAGGAGGCAGACACCAAACCCGAGCTGGGAGCCATGTGTTGCCAGGACCCCAGTGGCCCCTGCTGAGCTCCTTCATTGGTTCTGACCAGGACAAGGAAATGGGGCTCAGTCTCTTAAGAAGCCTTCCTTGGCTCCCTCCAAACCCAGTCCCTTGGAAGAGGATGCAGTGGCTCACACTTGCCTGGACATGCTGCCTTCCCAGGGGTCACATCCATATGAGACAAATTCACATGGGACAGGTGGCCCCAGAGCAAAACGCTTTCTAAGGAAGTATCTAAGAAGAAGCTCAAGGCCTTCCCTGAAGCGCTGGCCTCACGCGAGAATCCCGCCCTCGCCAGACCCCGTGTCAAATCCTTCATGTGGGAGACAGGCCTGTGCCCCATGCCCTACCACAGGTCTTTGGACAAGCACGAAGCTCCATCTGCTGCTGTCACACCTGGCAGCCATTTCAGAGGAGCCATGGCCTGCCTGGGGTGTCCCTCTATGGGGGACCTGTTCAGGCTGTGACATCCACCAGCTCCCCACTCTATATAACTGAGGGCCACGTTCCCTACAAAACATCCCACCCCACACACACACATACAGTGTGATTAAAGTAAAATTCCATCATATAAATATCTCCATCAAGGAACCATACAGGGAAGACCCAAGTAGCCGTTGGGAACAGACTAGGGTGTTAGTTTTTTAAACAGAGGCATAAATAACTGTACACAAGGCAGTTAAACACACAGTGCCGCAACAGCACCACCTGGTGGTCACTTGAAGTGGTGCACTCAGCAGCGGGTTCCATCTTTCACCCACTTGCCAGGTCTAGCATTGAAGATTTCGTCTCCAAGGGACCAGGGAGGCCCCAGCTTGAGAGAGGAGGCTCCGATCAATCCAGGGTGCTACTTGGTAGGAGGTCAAGTAAAGGGCTTGATGGGGA
>NW_022163730.1:0-2688 GCF_008728515.1 Papio anubis | reverse complement strand
GATGAGCTAACATCTCCTTCCAGGACAAAGAGTAGACTTGCATACTGCTTATAAAAATAGTAGATTTCTGGCCAGGCACGGTGGCTCATGCCTGTAATCTCAGCACTTTGGGAGGCCGAGGCAGGCGGATCATGAGGTTAGCAATTTGAGACCAGCCTGACCAACATGGTGAAACCCCGTCTCTACCGAAAATACAAAAATTAGCTGGATGTGGTGGTGGGTATCTGTAATCCCAGCTACTCAGGAGGCTGAGGCAGGAGAATCCCTTGAACCAGGGAGGCAGAGGTTGCAGTGAGCTGAGATTGAGCCACTGCACTCCAGCCTGGGTGACAGAGTGAGACTCTGTCTCAAAAGAAAGAAAGAAAAGAAAGAAAGAGAGAGAGAGAAGGAAGTGAGGGAGGGAGGGGAAAGAAAAAGAAACAGTGGACTCCCATAAAAAGGAATGCAATCATGTCCTTCGCAGGGACATGGATGGAGCTGGAAACCGTTGTCCTCAGAAAACTAACACGGGAACAGAAAACCAAACATAGGATGCTCTCATTTCTAAGTGGGAGTTGAAGAATGAGAACACAGGAAACATGGTGGGGAACAACACACACTGGGGCCTGTTGGAGAGGTTTTGGGGAGGGAGAGTATCAGGAAAAACAACTAATGGATGGTGGGTTTCATACCCAGGTGATAGGTTGATCTGGGCAGCAAACCACCATGGCACGCGTTTCCCTTTGTAACAAACCTGCACATCCTGCACATGTACCCTGGAACTTAAAACAAAAGTTGAAGGGAAAAAAAATGGTGGATTCCCTAAACTCAGTGATTTTTCCCCTGTAACACAACCCACTTTATGTATAGGCATCAATCTGGATCTTCTGCATCGCCTCATGGAAAACTAGAAGGCAGGGGGAATGAGAACATATTTTATTCTTGCTTGCTGTGAACGATAAGTCCTTTCTCTCTAGGCACTTTAAAGTCTTGTATTCAACCAACAGCTTTGACATGTAACAGACTAGCAAGAAAGCACCAGGGAAGGCTTGAAATCCCTAGTCCTGGCATGCTGCCAGTGTGATGAGGAGCAGGGGTGGTTTCTTTAGCAACCCAAATATTTCATATCATGTATATTACATTGCATTATCCATCTGGAATGGAAAATCAGGAGTGAGTCTTGGACCCCCTCCAGGAGTAAAACAGGAATTCAAGGAAGCTCCCATTTATTACCTAGCCCCAATATACTCCCTTTTTGCAGGGGGAATACAGTGAAGCTTTGGGTCCAGGCATCCAGTGTGAACTCAGGCACTTATATCCAGCTGCTCTCTCCAAAGGGTAAAATTTTTGCCCTTTCCTGAGAGGAGATGTGGGTTTTACTGGAGGAGAGGATGGGGAATCCTGCACGATCATGTGCAGTAACTGTGGCACTTCTACTGAAACCTACTCTCTGCTTCAGTTCTGGTTCTGTGTGGGGTGAATACACCTCAAACTCCCTCTATACCCGTCTTTGATTTCTTCTGGTTGTGCAGATTGAACATTTGGTTTTTATTGCCCATCGATCTTACCTGGGAACATAATGTTATTTTTGAGCTTTCCGTCTTTTGCTTTATTGTTTCACTTTTTCTGTTTGATTCATTGAGTGATTTGGGGTGTGATATGAACTTCAAAGGCTCAGTTTACATCCTGATGGTGTTCAATTGCTCCACCTCTTTTGATTCCATCACTGGATTATTCTTTTATTCAATGGTACATCTTTCCCCACTGATTTGAAATGGCATTTTTGTTAAATGCTGATTCTCACTCTGTTGCCAGGATGGAGTACAGTGATGCAATCTCGACTCACTGCAGCCTCTGCCTCCCGGGTTCAAGTGATTCTCCTACCGTAGCCTCTTGAGTAGCTGGGATTACAGGCATGCGCCATCACACCCAGCTAATTTCTGTATTTTTAGTAGAGACAGGGTTTCACCATGTTGGCCTGGATGGTCTCGATCTCCTGACCTCATGATCTGCCCACTTTGGTCGCCCAGAGTGCTGGGATTACAGGCGTGAGCCACCATGCCCAGCCAAAAATTCATATTCTTATTAATTTTCTCCATAGCTCTCCTTGAATCCGATCCTCCCTGGTGTCACTCATTGTGCTAAGTGTGCCCAGCTTGCATCTGAGGGTTAAATGCTAGTCCCTGATGGGATCCTGCCCATTCTGTGGCAGCATTTGCTACCATGAACACTGACCCATATTTAACAGCCACAGTGAGTTTCCCAACAATGCCAGTGCCCCTCAGTCAGTGCCTTCCTTATTGCTTTGTAAATAGAGTGCCCTCTAGACCCTCCCATGCCATGGTAGCCTGGCATTATGCAGAATATCCACTCTAATGTGCCCACCGCACTCAGTCTTTTGATCCCTTCCTCCACCATGGTCCATGATAGTTCTAGCGTTTCTACCTCACTTACAATGGACGGTTGCTTTTCCCAAACTTTGAGAGGCAACCGAGCAGCTTAATAGCACCATCTCCTGGGATCTTCAATAGTTGTTAAATTTTGTATCATGGGCTATTGGTCCCACATTGATAAATTCTGTTATTCAAATTTATCCAGTGCTCCTTGATCCACCACCCTCAAGATACAGTGCCAGATGTACTTTCCTGGCTCCTGCTGGAATCTCTGATCTAGGTCCTGCAGCTCCTTTGGTGTATACTGGACCTCAAC
>NW_022163729.1:0-2688 GCF_008728515.1 Papio anubis | reverse complement strand
GTGGAGGCTGTGCCATGGGGTGTGGGGGCCCCTGCTCACAGCTCACCTTGTGGTCACCCAGCACTGACCCACCCACCCACCACGCTGTGAACTCACCTGCCATGGATCTCCACCCACTGTCCGAAGCCCTCAGCCCACACGGGCTCCTGGCCTTGGGATGTTTTGGGTTGCACCAGGGCTGCAGAGCCTGGGTCACTCACTGTCCGACTCTCCCGGGGAGATGTGGGCCCCACCCTGTGTCCCAACGGTAGCATTTCTGCAGCAGATGTGGGGATATTCACAGTAAGAGGGACAGGTCCAAGTCCATAAATAGTTTTGCCACCAATGGATGACAAAAACCCCTTGCCGTGTGGGGCCGCTTGGAGGTGGGAACAGTGGGCGTGTGGACCTGTCCTGCTGTTACCTTGGTTAACACCCTGAGGTGGAGTCTGAAAAACCCCGGTGCACACGGGCTCGAGAACCGCTCCCATTTCTGACACCAGAGCCCATTTCCCAGTGGAACCCCCGAGCAGCAACTCAGGTTCTTGCTCGCCTGTGTGGCTGTGTGTGCGGCTTCCCGAGGGCAGAAATGGCAACCTCCTGCCAGAGAGCAGAGATGCGGCCCAGGGCTGAGTGTGGCCCACCGGTAATCCAGCTGCCTGCCTCCTTCCCTGCCTGTGCATGGAGGCCGCCTCTGCACGATGACGGCGGTCACTTGGTGTGGTCCTTAAAGCTGTGGGCCCCATCCCACTCATCTTTGCCTGCCTGCAGAAAGCTACAGGACTGGCTTTGCCTTTAAATGTCCTGACCGCCCTGGCCTCCCTTACCCACAATGAGATGCCGAGAGCTGAGCTGTCCCGATCGTGACTAACTCGCCACTGCCTGCAACTGCTCTGCTGCTTGCCTCACACCTACCCTGCTGTGCTGCCTGCAGGCCTCCCCTTTCATGAGGACCTGGACTGTGCCCAGGCAGCCCCCTGTGTCGCTGAGGCCTGTCCTGCTCCCGCCCGGCCTCCAGAGCTCTCCTGGGCCCCTTGACTGGCATGAATGGGCTTCCCCTGGTGACTCAGGCCCCTCCTGTCCCTTCCTGGACCTCAGCACAGGCCCTGGGGCTGGCAGGTGAGCACCCGGCACCCCCACTAACCACTTGCCCTGCTGCTTCAGGCTTACAAGAGCACATGTGACATGGCTGAGGCACGAGGCCACCACCAGGAGCTTTGCATCCCCCTGCATGTGGTGCCGGCCACGATTAGCAACAATGTCCCGGGCACAGAAATAAGCCTGGGCGCAGAAACTGGCCTGAATGCTGTTGTCCAGGTAAGAGAACCCCGTTTCCTCCCATTGCTTTCTTTTATTTTAGCAACTTGTTTCTTCTGTGCTAAGAATGAGCCAGATTTATTATTACTCTTTCCCCCCCCACCCTTTGCTAGCTTGGCTTTATGTCGGTCACACTGGCCAGAACAGGGTAAATTTTTTAGCTTCTCTGCCTTAGGGAGAACCTGTCTTTATTGATTGAAAGTGAGATGATATATCCAGTCCTTGGGGTCCTGTTTCTATGCCACCTAGACTAGGGGAGCGTTGAGCACCATTTCTCTGGAGCCTGCCTCTCCTGCCTGTGTTGACTAGCAAGGCTGCAGGGCCGGCTGTGGGAGCCTGCAGGAAGGGGTTTAAGTGCCTGGTATGTAAAAGCTCTGGGACAGAGCTGTGCCCACTGGGGGCCACTGCCTGGAACCACGGCCTTCCTGGTGAGGTGAGAGGTTCTTTAGAGAGCCGAAATCATGCCCTCCTCGGCAGGCAGTTTCACCAACATGTGCTTTGGGGGGAGTGGATTCTGCCGGTCATGGGTGTGGTTCTGACACCCTCATGGTGGCCCCTCCGGTCCCTGATAAGCTGACTCACCTCTATGGTCATGAGCTGGACATGAGGACCTGTGGGAGTTCCACAGGCCTTTGCTGGAGAGAGGGTCCTCACTCAGCTGCAGATGGCACGGTGGCCACCTTGGCACATGGGGTCACGTCAGTGGCTTGGCTGCCTGGTGCCTCCTGGAGAGCAGCTGCTGGCCTTTACCTTAGATGTTCACGTCCAAACCAGCTCCGGAGTTTGCGGTGAAAACTCCCAGGCCTGTTGGAGACTCCTTAGTTCAGCTTGGCACAGAACCTCAGAAAACAGTAGTTCTGTTCTGGGTTCTTCCTTCAGAACTGAGTTCCAGTGCAGGGAAGGGAGTGGAGGGACTGAGGTCAGCTGCAGCCTCCTGTGCCTCCCACTCGAGCTGAGGGCCATCTCTCTCCTGGGCTTCTCTCTTCTACACAATGCAAAGTGGCCCTCTAACTAGAGCCCATGTTCAGTTTTGAATACATCAACCAATTATTTTTGGGGGAAAAGAATCTACCAAAGAAACGAAGTGACAGCTGGGACAGAAGAGTCTGCCTTTGTTGGAGCTTAGATACAGCTTTCCTGAACTGTCTCCTCACTACCTAGATGGCATCTGAAGCCTCAATTAGCTTCTAAAAATAGCAAGTCACTCCGGCCGTGCCTCAGGCAATTAGTCAAAGTAGCAGCCAAGATGAAGGCTGATCCCAAGCGTGACCCTGCTTGGACAGCAGCTGTGAGTGATACACGTCAGGCAGAGCCTATGACCTCAGCCATTCTTGCCACACAATGGGATGTGCCCGGCAGACACAACCCCCTGCAGGGGCACACACACGATCT
>NW_022163728.1:0-2689 GCF_008728515.1 Papio anubis | reverse complement strand
TGTCTTGTGTTGTCTTGTGTGTTCATTCCTTTGTTTAGGAAACACGCGGACCCCAACAGAAAACAAGAAGGACGCTTTCTGTGACACTGCTATGTGTCATATGAATTCTTCTCACCCAGTTAAGCTTCTCTTGCATTGAACAGTTTTCATACTGTTTATGTTTAGCGTGTGAAGGGATATTCGGGAGCGCTTTCAGGCTTACTGTGAAAAAGGAAATATCTTCATATAGAAAATGGAGAGACTTTCCCAGGAACTGCTTCGTGATGTGTGCATTCCACTTAGAATGTTATACCTCTATTCTCATACAGCATCGGGAAGACATTTTGGAGAAAAAGATACCAAGGGATATTCGGGAGTATATTTATGCCTATGGTGAAAAAAGAAGTAGCCTCAGACAAAAACTGGAAAGAAGCTTTCTGTGAATCTGCTTCTGGTTATGTTTATTCATCTCACATAGATAACACTTTTGTTACATGACGCAGCTTGGAAACTCTGTCAAGGACATATCCACGAAGGGACATTTGGGATCACATTCAAGGCTATGGTGAAAATGGAAATATATTCAAATAAAAACTGAATAGAAGCTTTCTGTGAATCTGCTTTTTGCTATGTTTATTCATCTCACATTGGTAAAGCTTTCTTCACATTACACAGCTTGGAAACTCCATCATGGATGGATCCACAAAGGGATATTCAGGAGCACATTCAGGCCAATGTTGAAAAAGGAAATATCTTCAGAAAAATACCGGAGAGAAATTTTCTGAGAAACTGTTTTGTGATGTGTGCATTCCACTCAGGGAGTTATAACTCCTTTCTCATAAGGCAGTGTTTGAACACTGTTCCTGTAAAACTGAAAATGTTATACTCTCTAGTGCATTGAAGATTATGGGGAATAGTGAACTGTCCTCAAATAAAACCCAGAAAGAAGCGTTCTGAGAAACTGCTCCCTGATATGTGCATTCACTTCACAGAGTTAAAGCTTATTCTACATGGCCCAGATTGGAAACACTGTCCTTGAGGAATCTGCGAAGTCATATTAAGTGGCACCCGGAGGCCTGTGGTGAGCAAGGAAATGTCTTCCGTTGAAAACTGGAGAGAATCTTTCTGAGCAACTGCTTTGTGATGTGTGTATTCATCTCATAGAGTTAAATCATTCATTGAATTGAGCAGTTTGATATCACTGTTTCTGTGGAATCTGAAGAAGGACATTTGGGAATGCTCTTTAGAATAGGGAGAAAGAAATATCCTCTGATAAAAAACAGAAGGAAGCTTTCTGTGAAACTGCTATATGTCACATGAATTCCTTTCACTCTGTTAAGCTTCTCCTTTCATTGAGCACTTTTCTAACAATGTTTATGTTTAGCGTGTGAAGGGATATTCATGAGTGCTTTGAGGCTTATGGTGCAAAAGGAAATATGTTCGAATAGAACCTGGAGAGAGGCTTTCTGAGGAACTGCTTTGTGACCTGTGCATTTCCCTCGCAGTGTTATACCTGTCTTTTAATACAGGATTGGGGAATTCCTTTTGGAGAAAAAGATACCAAGGGACATTTGGGTGTATATGGACAGCTATGGTGAAACAGGAAATATCATCAGATAAAAACTGGAGAGAAGCTTTCTGAGAAACTGGTTTGGGATATTTGCATTCCACTCAGGGATAAACCTTTCTTCTCATAAGACACGGTTTGAACACTGCTCCTGTTAAACTAAAAAAGTGATATTTGGAGCAGGTTGAAGATTACTACGAGAAGTGTAATGTTGTCAAATAAAACCCAGAAAGATGCATTCCAAGAAACTGCTCTCTGACCTGTCCATTCATTTCACAGAGTGAAAGCTTACTCTACTTTTCCCAGTTTGGGAAGTCTGTCATTGAGGATTCTGCGAAGGGATATTAAGTGGCAACAGCAGGGCTGTGATGAGCAAGGAAATGTCTTCCGTTGAATATTGGAGATAAGCTTTCTGAGCAACTCTTTTGTGATGTCTGTATTCATCTCATAGAGTTAAATCATTCTTTGTATTGAGCAGTTTGAAATCACTGTTTCTGTGGAATCTGAGAAAGGACATTTGGGACAAAGAGACTTAGACTCCCATACAATAATAATGGGAGACTTCAACACTCCACTGTCAACATTAGACAGATCAACGAGACGGAAAGTTAACAAGGATATCCAGGAATTGAACTCATCTCTGCAGCAAGCAGACCTAATAGAAATCTATAGAACTCTCCACCCCAAATCAACAGAATATACATTCTTCTCAGCACCACATCACACTTATTCCAAAATTGACCACATAATTGGAAGTAAAGCACTCGTCAGCAAATATACAAGAACAGAAATTATAACAAACTGTCTCTCAGACCACAGTGCAATCAAACTAGAACTCTGGAGTACGAAACTCAATCAAAACCGCTCAACTACATGGAAACTGAACAACCTGCTCCTGAATGACTACTGCGTACACAACGAAATGAAGGCAGAAATAAAGATGTTCTTTGAAACCAATGAGGACAAAGATACAACATACCAGAATCTCTGGGACACATTTAAAGCAGTGTGTAGAGGGAAATTTATAGCACTAAAGGCCCACAAGAGAAAACTGGAAAGATCTAAAATTGACACTCTAACATCACAATTAAAAGAACTAGAGAAGCAAGAGCAAACACATTCAAAAGCTAGCAGAAGGCAAGA
>NW_022163727.1:0-2690 GCF_008728515.1 Papio anubis | reverse complement strand
ATAGGTCTCTGTATTTAATATTTTTCAGTTGAGTTTGGTTTTAATTTATCAGGATCTTTGAAGTTCAAGAATCACAGTCTTTCATTTCTCTAGTTTAGCTCACAGAGAGGTAATGGATGCATTTATTTCCAAGATCTTTGACTTCCTGAGAAATCCACCTCTTACACATAACAGAAGTTGTCATTGTATAAATTGTGTTTGTCACTGCATAAATGTGGGGTTATATCTTTCGATCATTTTCCAGGCTCCATTTAGACACAACTCCCATCCTTGTTTAAAATAATTAGTATGATTGCATTAGATATCTGTTATAATAAATTAGTATTAGTATTGATGTTTCATCATATAAAATGTTTCTACCAAAGATATTTATCATAAACTGCCATTCAGTTTTCAGACTCTAAAATAACTCACTTACGTGCTTTTATTGATTCAAGGAGGTAGACGTAACATATTTCAACCTCAGCAATATCTTAAATTTTCGAGAGTTTTACAGTTTATACAGTTTATAAGGTGTTTTTATGTGAATCAACTTACCAGATTGATGCTGACATGCCTCACACATTTAGTGAATGTGAATTCCTTGTAATGGAAAGGTTGAAAATAGGGTATGAAGTTGAATTCAGAAACTAAGAAGAAAAATGTTAGCAGGAGCTCTTCTAGAATTCATGCAGAGTCAGCTACACTTGAAGACACAAAGAAAGCAAGAAGGACCAAGTCTATATAGGAACTAACAGGAGAACCGGAATTTAAGCTGTACTCTGAGGGCCAAGATTAAAACATTCAAAGGAACAAGGCTGGCTCTCCTACTCATTAGCCACACATTAACTACTCATTAGCCTGCGGACTGTTGACTTTAACTGTTGGAGCTTTAGTTTCATCATTTACAAAATGTCAATGAACACAGTTGTGCCCACCTCCACAGAATTGCTATCAGTGTGCTTTGGGGATGTGTAATTAAAAAAAAAATATTTCAACCGCTGGTATCCAATGTTCTGTCTTGGAGAGACCTATATTTAGAGAAAGTCCTTAATCGACTGATGGAATGGTAGCTGATGGAATCCCCAGGGAGTGGTCTGGAATTAGATGGCCAAACAAGAGAGCTATGTGGCTTTGAAAAATGGTATTGGGGATGAAGATCAGAGATAATAAAGAGGAGCAGAGGTTAGAGAAGAAAGCGAAGATGAAGACCACAGCAGAGGCTGAGACTGCAGACAAAGGCAGCCCCATGAGATATTCCTGGGGGCATTAGGGATAAAAACTCTCTTTCAAAAAAGAAAAATGAATGTATATTAGATTTTAAACTGTTTGTGATTTCACAATTTAAAGCTCTTATGTTACCCTGATTTGGGGAGCCTGAAACACACATCTCTGTTTATGAAGGTGTTTTATTTACAATATAAAGACATCAGATGGGTTTTTATTATGAGTTTAGACAGGAAGACACTGACACAATATATTAGGAAAGTAAATTTTTAGCTAGACATGAGTTTGAGGAGAAAAAAATTTCCTCTAAGAATTCCACAGTTATCATATCATCAGGGATACTGTTTTTCCTACTGGAAGTAGGGCAAATTATAAGATAATTTTTGACTTTGACTTTCAATGTCAGGGTGGCTTTAGCTAGCATCTTGATTAAATAATATAAAGTGTTTTTCACCACCTTCGGCATACAATAAGCACATGATAAATGATAGTGAGCATCATCATATTTTTATTATTAAGAAGTGTTTTCTCTACATCCAAAGCAGTTTTATTTTGCAGAAAATTGGCTTTTGAAACATTATGAGAAGTCAAGTCCCAAAAACTAGCGTTTGATACTCACCTTTGTAGCATAAAAAGTATCACATATGTTTTATAAAGCAAAGTGATCTCTGGAATCACAGATCTTGAGTTGCAGAATTGGAACTAGGATTAAGGTTTTCTTTTTTTTGGTTCTCCTTGTCATTAAAAATATTTTATAATGAACAGCGAATTGTGTCCCTCTGTAAAAGTTAAAGAGCCATAAAAGTATAGGAATTTGGTTGTATGCGTGATATACAGGCAAGTGTGCTACATACAGTTTTGTTTGTGCCTGTACAAAAATATAAGATAGAACCAATGTATAATAATCAGGGAGTAGTTTTCACAGTACTAGGTAACCATAGGTTTCTCAAAATAGTGAATTCAGTTAGGTGGCAGCTATGATTCAGACTCTCAGTGATGTCTGTACTGGTGATAGATATGGGGAATATATTCTTGTGTGATTCCATATTTTAAGGAAAAAGATTAGATTCTTTTTAGTTTTCACTGGACATTCCCCTAAAAAACATTAAATTTCCTCAAATGAGGTGAGTTTGCCATCAAAATAACAGAATCTCAGACTTTATAAGGGCCATTCAGTCGTAACTACATACGTTTATTTTATTAAAGCAATACCCCAGAGAATGTTGGATAGCTTTTCAGTTACTCATTTTGTGAAGAAGGGAAAACATTAAAGAATTGAAATTTTATTTTCAAAGGAATTAACTTTTAAAAATTGCATACTGTTTGAGAACAAATGACAGTGAAATTATTTTAAAGAGAAGCATAAAAGGCTAAGTGGCTTTCATTTATGTACTTTTAGTACATAAAATTGCCTTTTACTTCATCTGTTGTCTTGTTTGCTTAAGTTTATTTTGTTTTGTTTGTAGAATTCAAGAATTTGATCT